>NC_090731.1:87728534-87743534 GCF_036898095.1 Palaemon carinicauda
ATTTGGGGAGAGAGAGAGAGAGAGAGAGAGAGAGAGAGAGAGAGAGAGAGAGAGAGAGAGAGAGAGAGAGAGAGAGTTACAGTACGTACTTGACTAATAACTACTTCTATTTGAATAATTGCATTTATCTACTATATGGTTTATACCCTATTAGGCTAATAGTTTATAGATTGTAGTTTAAGTTTGTACTACTGTGATACTATGATTATGATACAGTAACACAATAAAACTAACCAACTAACTAAACTAAGTAACTTATAAGTATAATAAAATAAATATAGATAAGGCTGAGTTTTACTTTTAATTGAATAATCCAAACAATGTCACAGACAAATTAGTACATTATTAAAAATAATCAAATATAAATAAACAATCAATTGAATTGTAAAATATATATCTTATAGTATTTTCTAACATATATATATATATATATATATATATATATATATATATATATATATATATATATATATATATATATATATATATACATATATATATATATATATATATATATATATATATATATATATATATATATACATATATATATATATATATATATATATATATATATATATATATATATATATATGATGTTTCTCGTAAATTAGATTAATTAGTTAAGATTACCGTATCCGCCAGCGACAATATTGTGCAATGGCACGAAAAAACACGAAGCAAATTCTTAAAAAAAGGAAAAAAAAAAAAAAAAAAAAAAGGATTGACGCTGTCGGAAGTCCCCATACGCCAATGACGAATTGACGCAGACGCAATGCCCCCAATAGAGTGACGCGACCAGCTCTGCTATTTAGACCTTTTGCCAAGAGACATTCAAAAGATTTAGATAATACGGGTGTTATGGAAATTAGGCGGTGATCAGCAGGGTTAGAGCTATACATTTACATAATGAAGCAAAATTACCAATTTTCCAAGTGCAAACAGAACTTTCTCTTGCTAACTTCCTAAAAATAACAGATTACTTAGGAGCTAAGAAATAATTGATATTTATAAAAAGAAACTGGAAAAAAACTATTTGGGTCCACAATCTCGTGTGAATGTACAGTCAAATGCAATAGTCCTGTCGTCTCCAGTCCCCCTCTGTCACCACCAATATCTATAGATTCCCGAATTTCAGGTGTAAAAAAATTTGGTTGTTAGGAGGGAGAACAACAGGCATTTTTGGGCTCAAGCCATGACGTCCTGATGGAAGGTTCCTTTAGTAGCTTCCTGAGGGTATATATGACTACAGTGGACATTCCCAGAGAATTAAACCAAAGGTTATCACAGAATTCTAACTTCTGGTGCCAGTACCCTAAAAGTTTCCCTTTAGGATATCGTATATCAACAGGGGACGTATGCTTTGACACGACACATGGCTATCTGCACCCCACACAGCATTTACGCTTCGAGGGGGAAAGGTGGGGAGATAACTGAGGAGCCGTTCCAAAGTTATCCTCCAACGTTACTGCTACGGTACCTCGCGACGTAAACAAACGGCAGCCATAGCTGTCAGCCATACTGTGTGATGCCACGTCCGTCCTCATTCCTTTCCTTGTAGCGATCTACAACGTTTGGTTTTTTCCCAGTGATCGATTTTTGTCGCCATGTCGCAACCTTCGGCCTCACCTTCTTCTGGAAAGTTGAGTACCATGTTCTTGTATTGTTTAAATAAGCCCTGGCCGTAAAGTAACGATTTTTTATCCTTAAATCTTGTGTTTTGTGGCGGAGCTGTGCCTTGACCGGAGGCGTCATGTTACGACGCTGCTGTTCGCTTCGCATGCTTTAGCTAGTTAGCCAGAACACCCCTCCCGGTTTCATAACTAATTTAATTTTATTAGTTATTTAGTCTTCATTGCTAGGAATTAGTTATATTATGCCAATAGTATTCTTCAGCGAACTCAGTTAGCCGACCCCCATGCTAGCCTACTAGCCTATCCCTAGGCCCGATGCCTTGTGTTCATGTTTACTTCCTGCATGATATAATAAGTGTTCCTAGTGTTTAGTTTAAATGAAGATATAGGCATTTTTACATACAAGATTCAGAGTTGCACATGTATTTTCGCCTTCTAGGGACCATACAAGGGATCAGGCATGGTCCTTCATAGACACACTCCCCTAACCCAACATTGGGGCCCTTGTATGCTTCCTTATCTCCCCTATTACCTCCGGGTAACCCCCCTCTGGGTAGCTATGCTTACCCTAGCCCTCTTACCCAGAATTGAATTCGGGTAGGTTAGGCTAGGCTGTTCTTCCTCCTCCCTGCCATTGTTCATGGCGTGAGATCGGACAGAACCCCAGAGTACCTATCGTTCACCCCAGTCCACCTTAAGAGAACGTCCTCTCTTTAAGGTTTCGACCGGGGCTGAAGGTGGAAAGGCTATGCCTTTCCTCCTAGACTGCACTTGGTTGGGACACATTCCTTCCTCCCTGCAGCCTAGTGATTTGTCCTTCTCCGGCCCTCCATAACTTAGGAGAATGGTTTTCCTGGTTTAGGTTAGGCCTTGGGGGATTCTGCTTTATTATAGTTTAGGACAGTACACTAGTGCTGTACCTGATCTGAGCTAGCCCTCCCTGGGCTGGAGAGCGTTCTCTCCTGCCCAGTCGGGCTGGCACCCAACAGAATCCCCCACCCCTTGGGAGTGTAAGGGTTGTAACCACCCCTTCTACTCTCTCTAAGGATCCCTATCCCCCTCCACGCTATATCCCTTTGTGTTGGCTTGCCTTCACACCTCTGTCCGCTGTCCTACAACTCCTCCTCTGGGGAGAGTGGTGGATTGGCTGTGCTCTTCGGCTAGGTGGGACGCTCTGCTACACTTCCCCTTCATAGCTGAACTATGGGGTAGTGCTGCCGGCGGAAGATCTCCCTCTTTGAGTGCCCTCTAATCCTCCCTTGGGTTACCACAGGCATCTAGCCGTCTGCCGTCTCCCTGCCGCCGGATGATAGGCATATCCCCTCCTATCATGAGAGCACTCTTTCCGGAGGAAGGCCAGTTGGGTATCGGGTATTACCCTTCCTTACCTTCCCTCCTTACCTTTCTCTCTCCCTATCCTGGTGCCGGTCCACTGCCGCCTCCGCTTGCCGGCGCTATCCGCCGACATCTCAGGTAGCCTTCCTGCTCCATCAAATGTTGCCAGCTAAGGTTTGCCAATGCCGACAGTCCGCCGGCTGCCGGAGACCCCGTCCTGCCGGCGATCGCCTTTATCTCTAGTGTTTCCTATCTCTCTGCCGCTTAACGCGTGGACATGGATGGATTCACCACGCCGGACGGGCCTCCGGCCTGCCGCCGGTCTGCCGGGATTACTAGCCGCGACCTACGGCCGACAAGCACCTCTCCTCCGGCTGCCAGCCCCGTGCCGGCAGTCACTATCATGTAGCTGGATGGTCTAGCCGCTCTTTCTCTGGTATTTCATACCTTTAAACAGCGACTATTGTATACGGTTGTACAGTAAAACTTTTCCAGCATACTCTGTGCTTCTTAGTGCAGTCTCTTGCCGGGACCAATCCCAAAAGAAGGGGGTTTATCCTATTTTCCCCCCTCTTTCTCCCTTGGATCTGAATGACCTCAGGTCTTCACCTCTCTGTAATCAATTCCTGGTAATGGAAGCCTATGCTTGGCTCATCCGACTGGATGCTCTTCCCTCCCTTAGAACCCTACAGGTCCTAAGGAATTGACTACAGGAAAGATCCCGACAATTGGCTGGACGGAACTCACAAGTATGTGTCTTCCTACTTCCTTTCTAGCTCACCTATCCTGAGCTCGTAATGAAATGAATCTTTTAGTTTATAAGTATCTACTTAAATCTTTCTTTAAGATTAATGTAAGTCATAGCTTATGCCTTCCATGTACTCATTGTCTCTTTCTTTTACAGGAGGAGTACATGAAGTGTGAGAGCTCCTTCGGCGGAGTTCGCCGCCCGGACTTCTACGGGCATCTGGCGTGCCGGACCCACGCCCCCTGTGCAGCAAAGAAAGGGAATCTCAAGTATTGGGATCTGCAGCTCTGTTCCATCTGCAAAGGCCTTCTTGAGGAGGCGTTCGATAACCCTCCGTCCGCGGAACCCAGGGACAACACTCGAGAGAAACTGCGCAGGTGGGTGCGTGGTTTCCAAAAGAACGCCACCGGGCCTTATCTCTCCGATGAGAAGATGAAGGCCCTGCTTTTCCCAAAAGCTTCAGCAGATTCTGTGATTCCCCGGGATGAGATTCCCTGTGATCAACTTGTGGTTGAACCAGGCGTTTTGGCCGCGCTCCGAAAATGTCACCTAGACGAGGTTGACAAGATGTCGGAAGTGTCCAACAACACCAAGAGGACCCTCATGGGTGAGGATCTGGAGGAAGATGAGGATCAGGTGGAGTTCCCTGATTCAGAGGGCGAGGTCGCCCAAGCATCTTCGATAGCTCCTGTCGTGGTCGAGGAGCCAGTCCCCTCTACCTCTGCCGCCTCGCTGCCCGTGCTACCAGCCACTGAAGATGCCATCCAGGCGCTGGTGGCACTGATGGACGAAAGGCTCCGTAGGAACCAAGAGGAGCTCAAACGCCATTTCATGGGTTGGAAGCAATCGAAAAAGATCTCGGTTAAGGATCTTTCCCCCTGCTCGGAGTCTAACCACTGGAAGTACGCCGAGCATATGCCAGTTACAACTGGCAAAATCTTTATTAAAGACAAGCTGGGCACCATCCCCTTAGAAGAAGTGGAATTCTTCTCCAGCTTCGAGGCTTATCCGACTGTTACGTCCGACTCAGGTCCAAACCGGCCTCCAAGGAAGAGACCGAACCCAAAGAAGTGATCGTGTTCGATCACTCAAAAGCCCAAGCCATGCTGGCTGACTGCCTCAAGAGCCGAGGTTTCACCAACTCAAAGATGCCGGCATTGAGCAAGAAACACCCGTCCTTTCTTGCTCCCTCTACCACGACCTTTCCCTTTGTGGAGCAGGCCTTCCATGCGGTCATGAAGGCAGTGGAGGAAGGAAAGCCCTGCCCTACCCTGGAGGAGTGTAGGCCTCTCTCCCTCGCCCTTCCCCCCCGACGATAGATTCTGGAAAGACATCCAGTTTACCATTACGGTTGGGAAACTGGAACCTGACGTCGCTGGTCGTCAGTTTAACGAAGATCTTCCCAAGCTGAATGACCACCTTATTCGTCGGGAGCAGGACACCAAGGAGAGGCTAGCCGCCTCCCTATCCCATCAGGTTCAACTTGAAGTTATGGCCGGGGACGTTAGGGTCCCAGACCTCTATATAGTTCTCACAAAGACCCACCTAGTGACCGTGATGAAGGACTTATATAGCTTCATCAAGGCCCGGAGAGCCTGTAGAGAGTTCGTGTTTGCCAACGCGGCAGTAAAACACGAACCCCGGAAACTAATCTCCTCCAACATCTGGGGCAAGCATCTCTTCCCGTCGGCTCTGGTGAAAGAGATTGTTGACAAAGCCGCCACTGAGAACCGGAACCTTCTCAGTAAGTGGGGCATGTCCCGCAAAAGAAAGTCCTCTCAAGATGAAGGCCCACAGCCTAAGAGGAAATCATCCAAACCTAAGCCCAAGCAGCGCCAACCAAAACGCGAGTTTCTGGCTCCCACTACTCCCCAAGCAGTGGCACAGCCACAACAGACCTTTCAGTTGGTCCCCCAGCCGGTGGTGTCGCAATCACCGGTCTTCACTCCTGCCTACGAGCGACAATCCATTACCTTTCGTCCCAGAGGTAGAGGCTCTGGCAGAGACTCCTCTAGCTGTCCCTCCAGGGGCAGGGGAGGGAGGGGAGCTACCGGCCGAGGGGGCAAACCCTCAGGAAACCAGAAGCAATGAAGTGCGTCCGGTGGGAGGAAGACTCCACCACTTTCAGGATCGCTGGACCTTCAATCCTTGGGCACACAGCATCATCAAGAAGGGACTGGGTTGGAGCTGGACACGGCCACCTCCAACCTTCCACCAATTCTTCCAACCATCAACCCCCATCTTGGAAGAATATGTCCTAGAACTCTTGAACAAGAGGGTGATCAAGAGGGTAAAGTCTACCAGGTTCCAGGGAAGACTGTGTTGTGTTCCCAAGAAGGACTCAGACAAGCTCCGAGTCATTCTCGACTTGTCCCCCCTCAACAAGTTCACTGTGAACAACAAATTCAAGATGCTGACTCTTCAACAGATAAGAACACTACTGCCTCACAAGGCCTACACGGTTTCAATAGACCTGGCGGACGCCTATTGGCACATCCCAATGAACCACCACGCTTCCTCCTACCTAGGATTCAGGCTCCACAGAAGAAGCTACGCCTTCAGGGCCATGCCCTTCGGGCTCAACGTGGCTCCAAGAATCTTCACCAAGCTAGCAGACACAATCGTCCACCAACTACGCCTCCAAGGCATCCAGGTGATGGCCTACCTCGACGATTGGCTGATCTGGTCGACATCACCAGAAGACTGTTTGCGAGCCTGCAGAAAGGTGACCCAGTTCCTGGAACATCTGGGTTTCAAAATAAACACCAAGAAGTCTCGCCTCTCTCCAGCTCAGAAGTTCCAATGGTTGGGAATCCACTGGAATCTTCAGTCACACCGCCTTTCCATCCCACTGAAGAAAAGGAAGGAAATAGCCGGGTCTGTCAAAAGACTTCTCAAATCCAAACGGATCTCAAGACGACAGCAGGAGCAAATACTTGGCTCCCCACAGCTAAAGGATGCCTCCGGAGTCTGGAGACGAAACGCATTCATCGCCCGAAGAGATCTCAAAAGACCCCTACCGAACAGGCTTCGCTCACTTTTAAGACCGTGGTCAGAAGCAAGGACCTTGAAAAGATCCATCCCTCTTTAACCTCCACCTCCGTCGATCAACATCCACACGGACGCCTCTCTGGAGCGTTGGGGGGGTCACTCCCATCAACGACAAGTTCAAGGAACATGGTCTCCCCTGTTCAAGACGTTTCACATCAACATCTTGGAGGCCATGGCGGTTCTTCTCACTCTGAAGAAATTATCTCCGCGTCCTTCGATACACATTCATCTAACTCTGGACAGCTCTGTAGTAGTCAGATGTCTCAACCATCAGGGGTTGAGATCGCCCCACCTAAACCAAGTGCTATTACCCATCTTCCGCCTGGCGGACAGGAAGAAATGGCACTTGTTTGCAGTTCACCTACAAGGATTCCGCAATGTGACGGCGGACGCTCTATCGAGGACAAGCCCCATAGAGTCGGAATGGTCCCTAGACGCAACATCATTCTCCTTCATCTCTCGTCAAGTCCCGGAACTACAGATCGATCTCTTCGCGACGAGCGACAACAAACAACTTCCTCGTTATTTGGCCCCTTACGAGGACCCCAAGGCGGAAGCAGTGGACGCCATGTCCCTGGACTGGAACAGATGGTCCAAGATTTACCTGTTCCCTCCACCCAACCTTTTGCTGAAAGTCCTCTCCATGCTGAGAACCTTCAACGGAACAGCAGCCCTAGTGGCTCCCAAGTGGCCCCGGAGCTACTGGCTCCCAAGTGGCCCCGGAGCTACTGGCTCCCAAGTGGCCCCGGAGCTACTGGTTTCCCCTAGTTCTGGAGCTACAGCCCAAGCTGATCCCTCTGCCGGGCCCAGTTCTCTCCCAACAGGTGCAGAAGTCGACTATCTTCGATTCATCAAAGAAAGTCCAAGACCTTCATCTCATAATTTTCTATCCCTACCCGTTATGAAAAGGTTCGGTATCTCAAAGAAAATTTAGACTTCCTAGAGGAATACAAAACAAAGTCTACCAGAAGGCAATACGAATCATCCTGGAAGAAATGGATGTCCTTTGTCAAGGCAAAAAATCCTGCGGAAATCTTCATAGATTTTTGCATGTCCTTCTTTATTCACCTTCATGGACAAAGCTTGGCAGCCAATATGATTTCCACTTACTTATAAATCGGCCTTGACTAGACCACTACTGTATGCCTTCCAAATAGATTTGTCCAACGAGATCTTTAACAAACTCCCGAAGGCATGTACTAGACTCCGTCCTGCACCTCCACTGAGACCCATCACTGGGTCTCTGGATAAGGTGCTCCATTTTGCCTCTAACTTGGACAACGAATCTTGCCCTCTGAAAGACTTGACTCAAAAAGTAATTTTCCTTTTTGCTTTCGCATCCGGAGCTCGAGTCAGTGAAATAGTGGCATTATCAAGAGAGGAGGGCCAGATACAGTTCGCCGAAACAGGGGAACTTACCCTCTTCCCTGACCCTACGTTTCTCTCCAAAAACGAACTCCCCACCAAGAGATGGGGACCCTGGAGAATCTGCCCTCTGAAGGAAGATGTCTCTCTATGCCCAGTGGAGAGTCTTAAGGTCTATCTTCGAAGAACTTCAGACTTGGGCGGAGGACAACTTTTTAAAGGAGAAACATCGGGTAGCGACCTGTCACTTAAACAACGAAGGGCGAAAATCACCTACTTTATTCGCAGAGCGGATGCTGACAGTACACCCGCAGGTCATGATACTAGGAAAGTCGCCTCTTCCCTGAATTTCTTCCAAGGAATGGATTTCGAAAGCCTTCGATCATTCACAGGCTGGAAATCATCTAGAGTGTTCTTCAGACACTATGCGAAGTAGGTGCACGAAATCAAGAGATTCGTGGTAGCAGCAGGTAGTGTAATGAAACCTGCTGTTTAGTGCTGTGTAGAACAGTGTAATGAAACCTGCTGTTTAGTGCTGTGTAGAACAGTGAGTTATTTCGGGACTCTAACTCAACGGGTGCCTGTGTTGACCCTAGTGCGATACATAGTGATTTCAGGTGACACTTAGTGTCACATTTGGACTGTTCTTCCCCAAGGTGAAGTGACATAGATTCTCACATGTGTGCCACATGTTCCTTGAAATGAAGTGTATAGTGATTTTAAAACAGACTTTCGTTCCTCCGGGAACTTATGTGTATAAAGGCAATAATTTTTTCCCTTTCAGATTCCACATTATCGTCTGTCAACTCATAATCTATGTCCATTATTCATTTATATTATTGTAAATAATCACCCTACTTTAATTTTGTAATTTCTTGAATAAAATAGATATTTCATTTACCATATGCGCCTTATTTTGCCTTTTCCAAATGAAAATAAATTGCTGTTACTGTTTTCTTTGCTCACCAATCAGTGAAATATTGTTCCTACATAAATATTTACCTTCTGATCTGTCCACGAGACCGACACGATCTTCGCATCCAGGTGAGTTTATCTTCATCAGAGCACTTCAAGATATTCCTCTTGTCCAAACAGGACTTCCCTGCCAGGGGGGCAGGAAGCTATGTCATTGTTATGCCACTGGTAGTGACATATAACGGAGATGTCACGGTCTCTATGGTCACCAGACCAAAGGAATATTATTTGAAGTAGAAGGCACTTGAAATGGGGAAAAACCACGATACACTAATTCTCTGGTACACTTCCATCAGGACGTCATGGCTTGAGCCCAAAAAACGGATTTTGAGCGACGCGAAAAATCTATTTTTGGGTGAAATAGCCAAGACGTCCTGATGGACCCGCCCTACTGTTCCAGTTCAGCTTGCCAGGCCCCTCCCTGCTATACTGTATCGTGGAGGCTGGTAGATCGCTAGATTTCGGAATGAAGACGGACGTGACGTCACACAGTATGGCTGACAGCTGTGGCTGCCATTTGTTTACGTCGCGAGGTACTGTAGCAGTAACGTAGGAGGATAACTTTGGAACGGCTCCTCAGTTATCTCCCCACCTTTCCCCCTCGAAGCGTAAACGCTGTGTGGGGTGCAGATAGCCATGTGGCGTGTCAAAGCATACGTCCTCTATTGATATACAATATCCTAAAGGGAAACTTTCAGGGTACTCGCACCAGAAGTTAGAATTCTGTGATAACCTTTGGTTTAATTCTCTGGGAATATCCACTGTAGTCATATATACCCTCAGGAAGCTACTAAAGGAACCTTCCATTAGGACGTCATGGCTATCTCACCCAAAAATAGATTTTTCGCTTCGCTCAAAATCTGTTTAGGAAGACGCTGGGCGGAGGGGGGGAGGGGGGGGGGGCAGGGGCTGGGAGAGGACACCAGGATGGGGAAAGTTCTACTTGTTAGAGCTGTGAGCTGTGTGATGGCTGAGAAATATAAAAAAAATACTTATGAAAGTAAATTCAATATAATTTCATGATTCCTAATTATATCATTGTAATAACACTTTGCTTACAATTATATTGTATATTTGATGCTATATTTGCTATGCCATTCTCGCGAACAACTTTTTTACCAAAAATTATTGATGTTTAGTTTGACATAGTATATTGTCTGGACTGAAGAATTTCTCTAAAACACAAGTTAGGAGTAGCGCTCTCTCTCTCTCTCTCTCTCTCTCTCTCTCTCTCTCTCTCTCTCTCTCTCTCTCTCTCTCTCTCTCTCTCTCTCTCTAATATATATATATATATATATATATATATATATATATATATATATATATATATATATATATATACTGTATATATATTATATAAATATGAATATATATATATACATATACACATATATATTATATATATATATATATATACATATACACACACACATATATATATATATATATATATATATATATATATATATATATATATATATATATATATATATAATATATATATATATATATATATAAATAAATATATATATATATATATATATATATATATATATATATATATATATATATACTGTATATATAAATATATGTAATATATAAATATGTATATATATATATATAAATCTTTATATACATATACATATATATGCATATATATGTTTAAATATATATATATATATATATATATATATATATATATATATATATATATATATATATATATATATATATGAAAGAAAGTGATTCTAAAGGCGGGAAGTGAGGGATACGGCAGAATAGGTTTTTAGAGCTGTTACGGGGAACGAGGCATTTTGTTTTAAGTAATTCACTATCGATTAATCAGTATAATATTCTCGGCAGTGATTTCAAATCATAATTATGTTGTATAGACCCACTTGTTGTTATTCGATATAACATTCTAACAGAAAATTTATTGCCTAAAATATGAACTTTGGTATAGTTTGGAAATTTTATCTAGACTGAAAAACCTTACTTATACTAATTCACGAGTCCAATAACGACTCATTTTCCTTAGATAGAATATCTACAATTGGTATGAACAATTCAGCATATGTGAAAAAGTATTTCACGGAACATAGTGTGTGTGAGCAGGCAATCATCAAGGCGGCGAGTCAATGAGGATGGTTTTCATATTCACTAACTGACCAATAAAGAAAAATTGACAAAAACACTGGGAATGTCGCCTTGGATTTTCTTTTTATCATCTCCACGGTGATCACTCGTTTTGGAAAAATGTCATCTTTACAGATGAAAAACATTTTACATCAGTGGAAGCACGAACAATGCATTGCTGGAGGTAAAGGAATACTCGCTATGACTAAACAAATATTCAGAAGAGAGCTAAGAATGGAAGAGTTCGTATTAATTTGTGGGGTTGGATGATTATTTGGAAGGTTCACGGGCAATGATTATGTGAATGCCCTGCTTCCCAGAGTGAGAACCATGGCCATTCCCAATCCACACCCAATCGTTCTAGTGCACGATAATAGCCCCACCCATACCAAAACAGTCATTAGAGCTTGGTTAGAGCATCACCCAGAAATCCAAGTAATAAACTGGCGACCTAAGGCGTTCGACCTCATCCCCGTAGAGCCTATGGGCAAAAATGGTTCGTTATTGGGAAGTGGGAGAGCAACGAACGTGCTAAGCCATCTAAGAGCGTTTGAACTGTGGGTGTCAAAACTTCACTCTACCATATGCCAGAATCTTGTGAGGAGTATGCATGCATGTCTAAATGAAGTTGTAGACACTAATGGTGGATGGACATCACACTAAGGAGCGTTTAGTTTGCATAGTACATATGAAGGATTCTTGGATTAGCATTAAAATAATGAAACTTTTTCTTTACTTTTCAGCAAATATTTATATTCAGTAAGCTAATCAACTGCATTTGGTCACTGTAGTCTAGTTTTTACACTATTCTCCCTGGGGTCATATTATAATCAATATAAACACAACTATGAAATTATGATGTCTCTTATCAACCACTTTTAATACTAACTGAATATGATTGCTTATTAACCTTGAAATAACAGCTGGAACCGAAGCTTATTCAGCGGGGGAAAGCATTAAGTGACTTGTCTTTATAGATCTACAAAAGGCAATAGAAGTAATTTGTGGTAGCACAATATTTCACAACTAAATGTGAGCCCAAGAAAAGCCAAATATACACCTAAACGAACCTTACGTAATGTAAGCTAGGGGAGGATATAAAGTAATATGAAGATGATTTGTAGTTGCTCTCTGAGGATTGACTGCTCACACAAACACCAGTATTTCCTGAAATACTTGACCATATATGGTGAATTGTTTCAACCCAATTGCAGATATGCTATCTAAGGAAAATGAGTTGTTATTGGACTCGTGAATTGGTATAAGTAAGGTTATTCAGTCTGGATAAAATTTCTAAACTATACCAAAGTTCAGTATTTTAGGCAATAATCTTTCTGTTAGAATGGTATGTGGAATAACAACAAGCGGGTCTATACAACGTAATTATAATTTGGAATCATTGGTGAAAATATTATGATACTGATGAATTGATAGTGAATTACTTTCAAACAAAATGTCTCCTTCCCCGCCCTTAGAATCACACCTTCGATACACACACAATAAACACACACACACACACACACACACACACACACACACACATATATATATATATATATATATATATATATATATATATATATATATATATATATATAGAGAGAGAGAGAGAGAGAGAGAGAGAGAGAGAGAGAGAGAGAGAGAGAGAGAGAGAGAGAGAGAGAGAGAGAGAGAGAGAGAGACTCCTAGGATATGTTTACGTAAGATTTTTCACTCAGGATATAATAAATGCCAAACTAATTATCGATCCTTTTTGTCAACAAGTTGTTCGCGAGAATGGCATAGCAAATAACACAGCAAATTTAAATTAGAAGCCACAATCATAAAACTGGGATCGGATCATGTGATATTATATGACATTCAAGTTCATACATAATGTTTTGTGCTTCCCCTGCCATCACACGCATTACAGCTCTAACAAGTCATACTTTCCCCGCCCTTCCTCCCACCCCTTCCTGGCGTCCTCCCCCAGCCCTTCGCCCCCCTCCCGCCCGTTGTCATCACACCTAACTACCAAAACTTTTCTACACCTGAAGTTCTGTAATCTATAGATATTGGGGGTGACAGGACTATTGCATTTGACTGTACATTTCGACGGCGTTTAGCCACCAGCCTGCCTGTCGGAAAGAAAACGGGTCGTGCGAATCGGCCTTTAATCGGTAGGTTGGCCAGGGCCCCAGCCAATTGTTCAGGTACTACCATTAGAGTGTTATTGGGTCCTTTGATGGACCAGGTAGTGCTATATAGGATTTTCTCTGGTTACGGCTCATTTTTCCTTTACATACATCAAGTAGCCTACCATATTCTTTAAACATTTTCCTTTTTACATGATACACCTAGCAACACAGATAACGAACAAATTCCTCTTCACTCAAGTGGTTAACTACTCCACTGTAATTGTTCAGTGGCTACTTTCCACTTAGATAGGGTATAAGAGACTCTTCAGCTATGGAAAGCAGCTCTTCTAGGAGAAGGACACTCCAAAATCAAACCAGTGTTCTTATATATATATATATATATATATATATATATATATATATATATATATATATATATATATATATATATACATATATGTGTGTGTGTGTGTGTATACCGCACAAACACACACATATATATACCTCTATATACATATATAATATATATACACATATAATTAACATATGTATCCATCTATTTATATATACAGTATACATACACACACACACACACATATATATATATATATATGTATATATATACTGTATATATATGCTTTATACAGTATATGTTTCCACTGATACGTTACAGAGCAAGAAGAATCGTCAAAAACTGCTAGAGAGTTATGGGGTCCTTTGACTGGCCAGACAGTACTTCATTGGATCTCTGTCTCTGGTTACGGTTCACTTTACTTTTGCCTACACACAACCCGAATAGTGTGGCCTATTCTTTACAGATTCTCCTCTTTCCTCATACACCTGACAACACTTGAGATTACCAAACAATTCTTCTTCACCCAAGGGGTTAACTACTGCATTGGAATTGTTCAATGGCTATTTTCCTCGTGGTAAGGGTAGAAGAGACTCTTTAGTTATGGTAAGCAGCTCCTCTAGGAGAAGGACACTCCAAAATCAAACCATTGTTCTCTAGTCTTGGGTAGTACCATAGCCTTTGTACATGGTCTTCCACTGTCTTGGGTTAGAGTTCTCTTGCTTGAGGGTAGACTCGGGCACACAATTCTATATAATTTTTCTTCTTCTTTTATTAAAGTTTTTATAGTTTACATAAGAAATATTTATTTTAATGTTACTGTTCTTAATTTTTCAATTTTTCCTTGTTTCCTTTCCTCACTGAGCTATTAACCCTGATGGGGCCTCTGGGCTTATAGCATCCTGCTTTTCCACCTGTAGCTTAGCAAGTAATAATAATAATAATAATAATAATAATAATAATAATAATAATAATAAAAGGAGAAGACACTATATCTCTCCCACAAATGATGAAGCAAATCACTCTTCTCATTCCAGTAGATGTCTGAAAAAAAGTCACCACATGACTAGAGTCATGGGGCCTTGCAGTCCTAGATCATGCACGAAATAAATCTACCCACCTAATTATACATATGCACACATACATACATTATATATATATATATATATATATATATATATATATATATATATATATATATATATATATATATATATATGTATATATACATATAGATATAATATATATACATAAATTTATATATATATATATATATATATATATATA
>NC_090731.1:87746034-87766034 GCF_036898095.1 Palaemon carinicauda
TATATATTTCTTGGGTTGTTGTACTTCCTGTATAGATATCTTCAAGTACTCTAATATAAGATTCCTCTATTTCATATCTTTGAAGGGCTCTCATTACTGCTCAGGTTTTGACAGAAACAAAACCTTTCTCATAGTCTGTAAATGCCATACATAGTACTTTGTTATACTTTTGATTTTTTCATTAGCTGGTTAATTATATGGGTATGGTCAGTTGTTGAATATCCACTTCAAATTCTGCCTGATATCTTGGTAGATTAGTCTAGCTGTTTTTATGCAGCCTAATATGACCTTTGTAAATATTTTATATATTATCGAGAGTAAACTTATTGGGCGGTAATTTTTCAGGTCTTTTTTTTTTTCTTTTTTTTTTGTGAATTAGTATAATAAAGTTTTTCCAAACTGTAGGTGTACAGGATTCTTGCACATGGTTTGTATAAAGTTCAGTAAATTTTACCACTATAAAATGTCCTCTACCTATTATTAAACAAATTTTAGGCCATTTTCTCCTGCTCTGACTCTTTTGCATGCCTTTTAAAGTTTTCTTTACTTCTCCTACTGTTACGTTTGGTACCTGGTTAGGGGGTTCATTATTTCTATAGGCAAGCCTATTTGTTATAGCACTATTGTATGGCATTTTATAGAAATCCTCTGCAATTTTTATCACTTCACCTCTATAATTGATAATATTCCCATTTTCAAGCAAACATATGTAAGCATGTAATTGTTCAGTGACCACTTTCCTCTTGTTAAGGGTAGAATAGACTCTTTAACTATGGTCATCAGCTCTTCTAAGAAAAAGACATTCCAAAATCAAACCATCTTTCTTTAGTCTTCGGGGTAGTGCCATGGTCTTCCACTGTCTTGGGTTAGAGTTCACTTGCTTGAGGGTACAATCAGGCACGCTATTCTGTCTTGTTTCTATTCCTCTTGCTTTGTTAAAGTTTTTATAGTTTATATAGGTGATATTTTCTCTAATGTTGTTACTCTTCTTAAAAATTAAATTTTTCTTTGTTTCCTTTCCTTACTGGGCTATTTTCCTTGTTGGAGCCCCTGGCCTTATAGCATCCTGATTTTCCAACTAGGGTTGTAGCTTAGCAAGTAATAATAATAATAATAATAATAATAATAATAATAACAATAATAATAATAATAATAATAATAATAATAATAATAAGCTCCCTGTGTCAAGTCTTCTCTTCATCAATTTGATGCTTCTTCCTTTCAATAGTGTTTCCTTAATTTCGGTCTGATTGTTTTTAGAGTGTCTTGGGTTTTTATAATGCTCTTGTTTTGGATAGTGCTGCTAACTCTATTTCCTCTCTCTTAGATTTTACTCTGATTTCTAATCTTTTCCTTATTAGGCTTTTGGTCTTTTATGATGGTTTTCCTTGATCTTGTGCTGAATCCAATAAAAATTTTAAATTAATGTTAATTTGCTTTTTACTTGCTTATATTTTGCCATACATACATACATACATACATACATACATACATACATACATGTATATACATACATACATACATGTATATACATATATATATATATATATATATATATATATATATATATATATATATATATATATATATATATGTGTGTGTGTGTATACATATATATGTGTCTTTGACACATGTGTGTATATTTATATTAGTCATACAAAATCAAAACAAAACAGGAAGCACATAATAAAATACATAAATTGCAACCTAAATCATAATTATCAATAACCAGGTATCAGTCTAACAGCATATAAAGAATACATGTGATAAAAACTATGCAATGGTAACGTTACGTATAAAATAAGAAAAGGTTAAACTCTGCGAAATTTATACAACGACGAATAAAGGAACAGAGAAATATGTGAGCTTTTACAACGATCGTATCATTCTTGCAACGGAACTTGAAGAGATACTGAATATTTGGCGGTCTGTCTGCACAATGGAGTCTTGGAATTTACGTTCAAATGTGAGCCAGAAGAAAAGAAAATTAAACCCTACATGTAAGATGTGTCAAGATGAGGCTGCTTGTAGCACCTGAGCGCCGCCTACATAGTGACGACATTGTCCACATCACCCGCTATCTGTATTTCCATCCGCTGTGAATCAGTTGCAATGAAGATACGAAACCACGCTGACTATCATTTCCTGATCATGCCTAGCTTAAGATCCATCATGGCACGGTGGATGAAAAGAAAAAGAGGACCTACAGTAATAACCGTGGCACAGCATGGCACCACCGCCGAGACGACCCTCATTTGCATCCACTAGGGGCAGGATTGCAAGGACAGGAACCTCAAGAACCGGCGTCCGGATATCGCTGGCTTCCATGCTGCAAGCTCACCACGTGTTACAAACCCAGCAACAAGCCATCCAGAATCTTCAGGCTGAGATAACAGCGTTGTAACGCCAGGGTAGCAATGTACCCCAACCAGGGATCCCTTTGTCAGCGACTTCGGAAAAGTACGATTGTGATGTGTCCGCTGCAGCCTCCAGGTCTTAGAAACGCTCAATAGAGTGTTGATAGCAACTATGCAAGTTGAAGCCTAACGAGGCAGTTCATCACATAAGGCTGCACTGTGTTCCGATATTGCAACCTGCCCTTCGATTCTAGGTATACTGACGCCCGGTGCAGTGCCCTGTCTACTGAAGGGGCATTCAATGCGGTTAAGCAAATGGTAGTAAAAGCTTCTAATCAAGTGGTACAGTGGCTAGAATTTTTTTATTTAGCCTAAGAGCCTAGTGAGTCCTTCAATTATTATTTTATAAAGTGTACATAAAAAGCTACTGATTGTGCATTCACATGTCCTAATTGCAATCATGATTTATCTGAATATATGCTTTTGCGTAAGCTCAAGGTAGGCCTAAGTGACAAAGTGCTCAAAAGGCAAGTATTTCAATCATGCAATAATATTCGTGATATCGACTCCCTCAGAGTCATGTGCAATGCATTCGAGGCCGCCCGTGACGATGCCCTTCGTAATAGGTCATGGCTTAGCAGCTCTCCTAGAGCAGCTGCTGCCGTTGGGTTTGAGGAAGAACACGATGTGGAGGTGGCAGCCGCCCTTAGTAATTGTGACAGCAGCACCTCAGTAAAAGTGGTAATTGTGGTACTTGTCATACCCCTAGGTATTCCTCATATCCTGCAAGAAAAATGACATGTCACGGGTGCAGTAAAACTGGTCACCTGAAGAGGTGTTGCAGAGGGCGGAGCGCCAGAAATAATGTTAGTGGTCTGACAGCGGAGTCGGACACAGCGGGTGCAGTGATCACGGTTGTAGTACCGGTAGAGGCAAGGGTGCAGAATGGGCCATCCCCGCAACCCACTACTCTTGTCGATGTATGCTTGGCCAATGAGCGGTGCCAGACACTGGTGCCAGACACTGGTGCCCACTGGTGCCCAGGTTTGTGTTGCGGGACCTGCTATTCTTGTGAAGTTGAACATAAAACCAGCTAAGCTAAGATGAAGGGAGGATTGCGAGACTTTGCCAACCTGCATCTGAAGTGTTTAGGGTCGACCTCTTGTACCATAGAATACAAGCGGAGGCACATAACCTACGAAGTATATTTTGTAAATTCTCCATTGATTTTTATTTATCCCTGGATGCTTGCAAGAAACGGGTCTTGTGCCAAAAACGTTCCCAAACCATGCCCCCTTCACGGACTCTGCCCCCACAGCAGCAAGTGCAACCCATACATTAGCTGAAGCAACCAATCAACCTGCGAGACCGTCGGCCATTCCGTTTCCCCCTAGTGAGGAGAATATTACCAGATTATAAAACTGGTTATTAGCCCATTTTTCAAGAACTACTTTCGACATCGAAAGAGAACCCCTCCCGGTAATGGATGGGGAACCCCATTGTATCCACTTATTACCTGACGCAGTTCCTTATGCCTGCCACACACCTACGTCAGTACCTAGGCACTGATAAAAGGAATCGGGGCAACCAAGGCGTACAGTTGACGATCAAACACTCAACGCAAGTTGTAGAAGGGAAACACCCCATACCCCTACACCCTTCGATATGGTATCTAGCATTCACCTTTACTCATACAAGACTCTGCCGACACCTATTGGGGATTTCACCAGTAGAACTGGACAAGGAAAGCATACCGCTAACCACATTCATCACACCTTGGGGCAGGTACCAATACTGAAGCACACCAAGGGGACATTAGTCTGCCTCCAGCACATACACGCCGTTTCGATGATACTATTGAAGAAGTACCCAGGAAGTTTAAGTGTGTGGATGACACACTTCTTTATGATTCGAGTGTAGATAGCGCCTTTTGGCATGTGTATGACTTCCTCGCAGTCTGTGCATATAAAGACATCACTGTGAAACCAGAAAAATTCAAGTTGTGCGAGAAAGAAGTGTAATTCGTTGGGTTCGACGTCGGTTGGGACTCCTACAAGCCTTCAGAAGATTATCTGCCATCAAAACATAAAAAAATTTTCTATGCCCCAAAAGCCCACAATATCTGACATCAGGTCATGGAATGATTTTGTCAATCGGCTGGCCCCCTTTCCTGACAATAGCGCCCATCATGACCCACTTTAGAGACCTGCTGAGGAAGCCCTCAGGCAAACAGGTCTATTGGAATGAGCACCTTCAGGAGAAGTTTCGTCAAGTGCAAGACATCGTCTGCAAGTTGGCCAAGGACAGCCTCACCTACTACAAAAAGCTGCTGCCGACTGTTGCAGTCACTGACTAGAGTAAGGAGGGCGTGGGCTTCAATATCCTCCAACAATATTGCAGTTGTACCTCCGTCGAAACCCCTGCTGTTGTAAACATGGTTGGAGAATAGCGCTTTGCGGCAGTCGTTTCCTCACGCCCGCCGAGTCTGGGTATACCGCTGATGAGGGGGAAGCCCTTGAGGTGCCCTGGTGCTTAAAAAAGGCATGATTATTCTTATTGGGTTGCCCGAACTTAACCATTGTCACGGACCACCGCCCTTTAGTCAAGTTACTAGTCAATAGAAGTCTCGGCGATATTACCAACCACAGACTATTTAGATTAAAGGGAAAATCATTATTGTATTATTTCAATGTTAAATACCTACCAGGCAAGAGAAATCATGCTGCTGACTTCCTCTCTCGATTTCCTGCCCTGAGAACGGCGCCAGATAGACAGGATGCGAGCTTCAACGAAGAATTAACGATTGCTATGGTGTCAGCAATGACAGAAAACCTACAGGAGCAATGCACCATAGACAAGAACACTGTTGAAGAGGCAGCCCTAGACGACCTAGCATATCAGCTACTAGTCGCTCAAGTGACTGCAGGGGACTGGAACCCAAAGAAATCTCAAGAAATTGCATGTTTGATGACCTTCTATGGCATCAGAGAATGTCTCTCTATATCTGGCAACCTGGGCACATACTGCTCCAACGACAAATGCATCCACCTTGTCATTCCCGAAGGGCTCCGCCATCAGATAACCGCCAACCTCCATGCTGGACATCAAGGCGTACATACAATGTTGAGAAGAGCGAGACATTCGGTCTATTGGCCGGGCATCGAGGGTGACCTCCAGCATCATCGTTCACGGTGTACATCGTGCGACGTCCACTCACCATCACTGCCTGCCGAAATCATGAAAATGAGTCCTGCCCCATAGTATCCATTCCAACAGACTGTCATAGACCTGTTTCAGCTTGAAGGACACATGTATATGGCATATTGTGACAGGATTACAGGCTGGCTAGAAATAGCCCACTTCCCTAATGGCACCTCATCTGCAAAGGTCATGACAAAACTAAGGCATTACTTCACTCGATGGGGAGCACCTGAACAATTGTCTACCAATGGCGGCACCAACCTGGTGAGTGGAGAGATGATGATCCTCTACAGGAGATTCAGAGCTGACATATGCCTATTATCAGCCCACTACCCGCAGTCAAATGGGAGAGCCAAGGCCGCAGTTAAGTCCGCAAAGAGGATAATGAGTACAAGTATGAGCTGGACTGGAAGCCTCGATAACGACAAGGTATCATTGGCCATACTACAATACCTGAACATGCCATTAAGGAGTATGAATAAATCTCCAGCACAATTGACACCTGAGAGACGGCTACGCGAGGGTGTACCGACATCAAAACTCAGCTTTATGATAGACCACCACTGGAGAAAATCCATTAGAAAAAGAGAACTTCGGGTAGCAGAAAAAATGAGAAGATAACTGAAAGCGGCAGCGACCGTAAGACTAGATGATAGTGGGCGTACGTCGCTAAGGAACAGAAGACACCTCAAGGTCACGGAACTGCCCGTCAATGAGACAACAGGAGCCACTCCTACCAACGACAAAGTGGCTCATGAGCCTAAGTCTCCTCCATCAGCGCCATAGGTACGGCCTCCAAGGAAGAGAGAGGTCCCTGTCTGGATAAACGATTATGTATAATTATCTTTGCTTTGATTCTGCATTTATAAAATGAAAGTAACTTTTGCTTTGTTTTACTGCACTTAGACGTGCATTAATTTCATATTTGTAAAATTATATTCTGTATGAGATTTTATGTTGATGTTGCATTCACAACTCAATTTTAGTGCACATCTTGCAATGCTGATGTAATTATTGTTTCGGTTGAGGTTATGTTAATGCTCTCTCTCTCTCTCTCTCTCTCTCTCTCTCTCTCTCTCTCTCTCTCTCTCTCTCTCCTTTTCAGTTATCCTAATGTTACCATTAAATATTACGATTATGGTTCACCATACATGTCTGATGTTTTTCTTTAAGAGTGTTGAGCATTTCGTTTGTCATATCAGCTTTTGATATTGTCATTTATAAGTTTTGAGAGTATTACCTTCGTAATATTTTGGGAGGGAGATGTGAGATGTGTTAAGCCCACATAAGTGACGTCACTGTCCACGTCACGGGGTATCTGTATATTTTCCTTCCGCTGTGAATCAGTTATTATTATTATTATTACTATCCAAGCTACAACCCTAGTTGGAAAAGCAAGATGCTATAAGCCCAGGGGCTCCAACAGGGAAAAATATGCAATGAAGATACGAAACCACGCACTATCATTTCCTGATCCTGCCTAGCTTAAGATCCAACACTATATAATAGAAGAAAAGTGGGGATTTAATTATCTAAATGCTACAAGTTGGGAATGAAAATAAACCAAGTCTTCATATAAATTATATATAAAAAAGCAAAGTATGTGCTCACACTTGTAAAATGACCTTAAGACTTTGCAGTACTCCAGTTATTCAAACACGTTAAATTACAAATTACCCACTTCCCATTACTTACGACTAAACTGTCCAACTTAAAATTATATTTCATTTATTTTGCGTCAAAGAAAATCCCGAGAACGGAACTCATTAGGAAGCGAAAGTGCTGATTATGGGAGACGATTTCAGTTGGAATGAAATCAAATAAAGTAATAATGAACTAAACAAAACACAACCAATAAAGAGATTTGTTTGATTTCATTTGTTTGTATAAATGTCTTTATAATGTTTTTATATGCTCTAAATGTCATATAGACATCATTATACACACGCATAAACTATTCTTAATACCAATTGCGGTGTGAGGTAGTTTAGATGAAATTTGAAAAAATAGCACAAACTATTGTAATGATTGGTTGGTCCCGCTGATTGCCAGGCTTTCTTTAGGAATCGAGAGGCCACTTTTTTCAAGGACAATGCCCACGAATAACCTCTTGTGAGAACACATCAAAAGGGTGTCGCTCAGATTTAGTCATCAACAACATCTACACTTCGATATACCTAAATTCATGGATGCAAACAATATCTTCATTAAAATTATATAATCTCTGACATCTCACACTTGAGTTAACAAGGAAGGATGATGCTTAAGGCATCTAACATTCAACAGAAAAAGATGAAATATACACAGCACACACACACACACAAATAAATATATATATATATATATATATATATATATATATATATATATATATATATATATATATATATACTAAAACATAGCGTAAAAAAGTTCTCGTGATAAGTGGATTATTTAATTGGTCAATTTGTGTCAAATACGAGATGTAAGAGAGGACGAAAATAAAATGCACGAGAGAAATTTTGTGAGTATGGCACCGCCACTGAGTTTCGGATCTTTTCAAACAAGACAAACTTATTGCAGCAGAGGTTTCTCTATTCATACAATATTTTGTGTGAGGATATATATATATATATATATATATATATATATATATATATATATATATATATATATATATATATATATATAGTTTGTTGATTCATACCCAGTTTTGTCTTATTGGTATGACATTTTCCATTGCCTTTTTTTCAGGAAGCCTTCTTGCCAAGAAATATTTTCGTATCAAGTACAAAAACAAACCATTTGCAAAATTAATTATCTCGTACTGAAATGAAAAGATGTTATATACAAAATTAGAGTAAAAATACTCCTAGGAGCCTGATATTCTCCTTCATACTTGAACTACCGAGATATCGCTCTTCCGAGTCACTTGTTATGATATTAATAAAAAAAGTGTGTTACGCAGCAATATATTCAAATATTTTCCATGCCATTCCCCTCAAACAGAAGGAACAACCCGATTTAAATTAATTATAGAAAAAAGACCTTCAAAAGGAGTTTCCAGAAAATATTCTTCGACGTTTCCAAGAACCAGAAGTTCCGACTGCCAAAATCCATCCGGTGGACTCAACTCGGCAATAACAAACAGCCCAATATTTGATATATATTCTGCTACAGCATTTTTCTACATTCCACGATATGGGTGGAAAATTCTCCAAAGCATCGTTCTCTAAATTCACATGGTTTTCCTTTTAAACTATTTTCATGCGCTACAATGATGTTGAAAATGCTCTTTAGTGGTATTGATGTTAGGTAATAGATTGGACAAGGCACCAGCCACCCCATTGTGATACTACTGCTAGAGAGTTATTGGGGCCTTTAACTGGCCAGACTGTACTACTCTGGATCTTTATCTCTGGTTACGGCTCATATTCCCTTTCCCTACACATACACCGAATAGTCTGGCCTATTCTTTACATAGTCTCATCTGCCTTCATACACATGACAACACTGAGATTACCAAACAATTCTTCTTTGCTCAAGGGGTTAACTACTGCAACGTAATTGTTCAGTGGCTACTTTCCTCTTGGTAAAGATAGAAGAGACTCTTTAGCTATGGTCAGCAGCTCTTCTAGGAGAAGGACACTCCAGAATTAAACCATTGTTCTCTGGTCTTGGGTAGTGCCACAGCCTCTGTACCATGGACTTTCACTGTCTTGAGGTAGAGTTCTCTTGCTTGAGGGTACACTCCGGCACACTATCTTATTTCCCTTCCTCTTCTTTGTTTAAAGTTTTATAGTTTATATAAGAAAGATTTATTTTAATGTTGTTATTGTTCTTAAAAGATTTTATTTTAGTTGTTAATTACTTCTCTTTTAGTTTCTTTATTTCCTTTCCTCACAGGGATATTTTCCCTCGGGCTTATAGCATCCTGCTTTTCCAACTAGGGTTGTAGCTTAGCAAGTAATAATAATAATAATAATAACCATGGAGTAAGATACACATTCAGACAATCTATTCTTTGGTTTTTATTATCATAATGAAATTTTTTTTTATAGCGCACAGTGGGGACATGGCTAATCAAGGCTGAAGATGCTCACTTTAAGAAATTTGGTTTTTACCTGATGAAAAAAAAACTGCCCGAGTCACTATCAACACGAAACCAAAAGTAAAATGTTTGATTTCCTTTTTAGGTAAAGGCCTCTTCAAAAGAGACAGTTTAAATTCTTTGTAGAACAAGAAGGGGAAATCATTCCAACAGCCTGTAACTGACTGGCATGAGATTTAGACCTCCGCATTGGACGTGAGGCGCAATTGTTGCGACATAGGATTAGTGTAGAGACTGATATGAGGTGAGAGGGAGGGAGATGACATCCACTCGAAAGCCTCAAATTCTAAGACCACTGACACAGACGACAGTACTACAGTAGTACCATAACAATATTGACCACGATTATTCAATTTAAAAACAAAAGTAACAACTCTACCCAATTTCAATGTAACTAAATAAACGTAGTTAATTAAGTTTTACAGTAGTGTCCAAGTTTCATTCATTTACAAAAATTAAAAATACTCACCATTTCTATTTAATCCTCTATAAAATATATAAGGAGCTATCTCTACATATCATTAATTTCAAACAAAACTGTATATTCAAAATTAACGTAAATTTGCAATAAAGGCAATTGTATGCTCCAAATTTTATACATTTTACAATATGGAAAAAATCTATAATTTCATTAAGGGAAAAGAATTCTCAAAATCTATTTCAATTTCATCAATCGAATGATTTTAATATTTCTTCCGGTTTGAGAAACCTAAAGCACATATATATGGGAAAGCTTTACTTGCTCTCTTGAAATGATGGCCGTACTTTCTCTCCTCTCACAGCTCCGACACGATACCAGGATCTTAAATAATAATAATAAAAAAAGCGGACTTGAGTACGCTACATGGCCGCGCACACATTCCACGGATTACTGTAGCCCTTCCCCTTACACATTGTGCTATACAAGTAACACCCGTGACCAGTCTTACGTCAGTTGACCTCGCCAATAAGTAGAATCTATTCATGAGCGCAAACTTCTCGTTTTAAGGAGTCGAATACATTTCTTCAATACAGATCCTACACTTTTCATACTGTAACCATGTAATTTCACTTAATACCTTTTACCTTACTTAGGGAAAAAAAATCGTACAAACACTACAGATAAAGTCATACACACAAATATGGCCCCAGTGAATAATCTACTATATTCAATGGAGACAAAAATACGAGTAATAAATACCTGGAGAGAGAGAGAGAGAGAGAGAGAGAGAGAGAGAGAGAGAGAGAGAGAGAGAGAGAGAGAGAGAGAGAGAGAGCATTATTTCACTAAAGATTGGTATTTCTTTCCTCTAACTTAAAAGTAAACGTTTTGAAATACATTATGCTAATTCATTCGATGTCGAGATAAGAGTTCTTAAAAGTTTTTCGTGAATTAGCAATATCTCATGCTAGAACTCAATCTAAGAATTTAAGACGCATTTCGATATTTGTTGAAATTTGATTTTCTTACTCTGTTAGTCTTCTTTTGCCATATATAAGAATTCTGTTCAAAGGGAGCTTGCTTTATACGCCCATAGCCTTTCTGGTGGTTTCATTACAATTTTGTTGAATGGTAATAAAAAATAATAATATACAATAATCCTTATAATGACGATAATAAAAAATCATAAATAATACATCGATATATTTCCAATTATGAGTATGGATTTCAGTGTGTGAAATGTTACCACATAAAGCACTCTTTCCATCACCCAATGCTTGAGGTGGTTGTGTACTTGCAACGAAAAGAAATGCTTACAGAAGAAATTTATTAACATATGAAAGGAGCTAGGAACCTCATCACAATATTTAAATGCATTTTTGTTGGTATCAAAATAGGAGTTAGTGTCAGCTGCAATGAGGTTTGAAAATCAAACGGCATTTAGAGACATCCTACAAGCCTACACCAATGTTTAAAGCAGGACCCATGCAGTGGGTCCTAGTTTAGAGCGAATAAACAGCATCCTGACACGCTGAAGAAGATATAGCATTAGAAAATCTGGATGCATTGCACCCAGTTTATTTTCAGCCAACATAATTGAAACTGAATATAAAAATTCTGAATTACAGGTTGACTTCCACAATGTGCATTGAAACACTATTATTTACATTCTGGCCTCAAGGTTCCGATCACAATTGTGATGGAAAGTTCAATACCTATATTTCTAGGAGGCTGTCAATGCTCCATCTGACAACGGAGTCACAAATTCATAGATGGTCACCTTCCAAGTAGTGACTAGAGTGTCACTACTGCCAACAGTAGCAAGCAACAAGTTATGGACGCCCTCAAAGATATCTCACGTAGCCCACAGAGGAAAAGTCTACAAAACTACAGCGACCAAATCCAAAGTTGAATGTCATTTTAACTAATTATTTATTTTTTATTTACTAGGCATACCTTATATTTCTATTTTCATAAATTCGTTTGCATTAGGAATAAGAAATTAATAAAATATTTGATCACTACAAATTCTCATTTAACTAAAATTAACTTCAAATAATAAGACTACAGTTTTCTAAACCTGCATATGTTAAGCAGGCCAGATAACAGTCACCGACCTACAAAAAATAACATCAAACACTACGCATCTTTAAAAAAGCAATATCTCCTGCATACTGCCCACATACCTCCTTTTTTTCCCCCTCTTCTTTTTTCAAATATTCCTCATTAAATAACAAAGACCAGACGAGAATATTGATTATTGGCAGAGCAAAAAATAGCTCCTCCTTCCGAGCGTCGTGCAGCTATTTCATATACCAAGGGAATTCCAAACCAAACCATAACGCTCTCTCTCTCTCTCTCTCTCTCTCTCTCTCTCTCTCTCTCTCTCTCTCTCTCTCTCTCATTTTCAAAAGAATTCGAGAATCTGCTTTCATCTTGGGGTCAGAATGCATATATAAATCAACTTTTTTTATTTTATAAAAGCAAGGTCAATTCAGGCGTAAATGGACAAAATTTGGTGTAACTACATAAAAGTCCTTATTCACGCGCGAGCAAACACAGAATTCAAGGGAAGAAACGCATACATGTACCTTTGTAAGGGTATAAAAATAGGGGTGGATCACAGGCAAACACCCCGATGTCTTTTGCATAACATAGGTGGGTATCCTAGAGGAAACTATTTAAAACTAACATAACTTCAAATATCATTGTCAGTTTAGTTCCACTTGCAGGGGTCACAGTGAGAACAAAGAAATGAGAAAGTAACAATTACACATTTATATTCAAACTAAAAATGGCGGTAATAATAATACGTTATACGAGTACACAAACTCAACTTGTAAACTACACGAAAGACTTCGCTGAAAAACTAAAAATTGAGGGAATATTTTCGGCACAACGCATTGCTACAAAAAAAAAAAAAAAAAAAAAGAAAAAAAAAAAGTAAAAAATTATTTATGGAATTAAAATCAAGGGATGTTCAAGAATAGTGATTTAAATTATATCAATGATTAGAAGAACTTCTTCCTTGAAATACTCTAACGTGTTGCAATCAAGTCCTTGTTTAAATATAGCTCACTCAATGTATTCCTCACAATCCTACACTTGAAGAGCAATGTGTTTCATTCGATTTTAACAACCAAGCAGTAAAATTGTAATCTCTATATCGCTATAAAAATACTTATTTCTTCACATATCTCTCCCACGAAATAAAATAATAATTCCTTATATATTTCTCACACAGAGCTAAGTCTTTATTTTTCATCTATTTTTACTACAATTTGAAGATGTGTCCTATTGCTACTAAATTTCTTCCAAGATCTGAAATATTTCTATTAATGTCTACCACTTATATCTGCCAAACGTATAGACATGCAAATCTGATGAAACATTCATTGTCTACTTACCTCCTAGTTTTTTTTTTTTTTATTTCAGAATAGATACAAGTTTTTAGTACCAATTACAACGTAAACTTTGAAAGTATTTTTAATAGAACGAAAACTTGTTATCAATAAAAGATCGCATTCTAAATCTGGATACGAACTTTATCCCTTATCATGTCTCCACAAGAGATTACCAGCAATGTCACTGACATAGGGAGGAACGAATAACCTTTTTTTATGATAAATTGTGCTACTCTCCTCCTTTCTATAGCGCATATTGTTCAGTATATGGTATGGCGCCAACATTATAATAAAGGCGAGAATTTATGGAAAATGTTACTTCAAAAACTTGGAATGAGCACTTTTGTATGAAATTGGAATCATCTCCATAATTCACTATATGAATGGAAAAGCCTAATCTCTCTCTCTCTCTCTCTCTCTCTCTCTCTCTCTCTCTCACACACCTACATGCATGAAATATATATATATATATATATATATATATATATATATATATATATATATATATATATATATATATATATATATATATATATATATATATATATACTGTATACGTTTTTCGTTTTAAATTAAGCTTTCCTCTCACAGTTAGACGACATCACGACTTCCTCCAAACTCATTTGAAATAAATTTTAGGTTTCATTTGTGTCTCAAATTTATATTACATTTTATTCCACAGCTCTCTATTTTTTTAATATAATTACCTTCCCTTGCCATTTCATTGTATGTATTGTTATTTTGAAACCAATGACCCGCATATTCAATTTTCGGTATTTATATACTCTGTATCTTTACTGTCTAACGTGAGAGATTTATTTTCTTTGAATACCTATTTAGCAACGTAATGATACTTTCGGATTGCTATATAATAATAATAATAATAATAATAATAATAATAATAATAATAATAATAATAAAAATAATAATAATAATAAGAATAATAATAATAATAATAATAATAATAATAATAATAATAATAATAATAATAATAACAATAGTAATAATAATGATAATAAAGGTTACCCTAACTTGTAAGAAGAATTCCGAGATTTTGAAGCCAAATTGAAGATGACAGAATATCGTCCGTCAGTTTCCTATTTTTTCTACAGACTAATATTATAGGATAGGAAGCTTTCAGTCTCTAACAAACTTAGCTTTGAAATTGAAGATACATAAAAATGAACATCACTAACGAATCTGCAAAGTCATTCACTAGAAGACGAGCTTTCCTTTTCCTTGCTTCAGCATGCTTTCTTGACATTTGACTGACCAACTGTGAATTACCTGACATCGCAACTACATCTGTGGACATACGAAAATTATTGAAAATCATAAAGATCTCCAGGGCTTATTCGTTTTATATATATGCGCATATATAATATATATATATATATATATATATATATATATATACATATATATATATATATATATATATATATATTATATATATATATATATATATATTATATAAGCCATATATATCAATAAATTAGTTTGGATCCTCTTAACGACCTCAGGATCAAAGCCCCAGGCGAAATCACTTTAAGACTATAGTATCTGACCGGCCGGGTTTCGAACCCTATTCCAGGATACTTGTATGACAGTGACCTTACCACTTAGCCACGAAGAAGTGGTAAGTGGTAAGGTCATCGTCATTAATATATAGATGGCTTATTTGAAAGAAGAAAAACACGTTTAAATGTGCAAAAATTATCATATATATATACATATATATATATATAAATATATATATATATGTATATATATATATATATGATATATATATATATATATATATATATATATATATATATATATATATATATATATATTCATTATATATATATAAATATATATATATATATGCATATATATATATGAATATATATATATATATATATATATATATATATATATATATATATATATAATATTATATATATATATGTATATATATATATATATATATATATATATATATATATATATATATATATATATATATAGTAAAATCTTAAATTTGCTCCTATTTTTCCCTCAGGGGTCCGTGAAGGAGACAAGTCTTATGTCTTGCAAGAATCAAGATTTGTTTAAGGAGTGAGAAAAGGGAGATTAGAATAAAGATAATCACTACCCAAATGCTGTCTAGATCACTTTCGAATAAAACCTCCCTCCAATTCTGACAAGATTTAAAAAAAAAAAAAAAAAAAAAAAAAAAAAAAAAACACTCTCAATTCTCGAAATTCACAAAATCCATCTAACCTCATTAAAGGCTGAATAATGACAGGGCGATTTTGTTTTCATCTCATAATCCTAATAAGCGGAGAAATGGGTACGCGCGCGCGAGAGAGAGAGAGAGGAGAGAGAGAGAGAGAGAGAGAGAGAGAGAGAGAGAGAGAGAGAGAGAGAGTTATCTTTACTGAAAGTGATACAGTATCACTTTGAGAGAGAGAGAGAGAGAGAGAGAGAGAGAGAGAGAGAGAGAGAGAGAGAGAGAGAGAGAGAGAGAGTTACCTTTACTGAAAGTGATACATATCGGGTAGAGCATCCATAAACAGACACTCTCTCTTTCTCTCTCTCTCTCTCTGAGAGAGAGAGAGAGAGAGAGAGAGAGAGAGAGAGAGAGAGAGAGAGAGAGAGAGAGAGAGTTATCTTTACTGAAAGTGATACATATCGGGTTAGAGTATCCATAAACAGACACTCTCTCTTTCTCTCTCTCTGAGAGAGAGAGAGAGAGAGAGAGAGAGAGGAGAGAGAGAGAGAGAGAGAGAGAGAGAGAGAGAGAGAGTTATCTTTACCTGAAAGTGATACATATCGGGTTAGAGTATCCATAAACACACTCTCTCTCTCTCTCTCTCTCTCTCTCTCTCTCTCTCTCTCTCTCTCTCTCTCTCTCTCTCTCTCTGAGAGAGAGAGAGAGTTATCTTTACTGAAAGTGATACATATCGGGTTAGAGCATCCATAAACAGACACTCTCTTTCTCTCTCTCTCTCTCTCTCTCTGAGAGAGAGAGAGAGAGAGAGAGAGAGAGAGAGAGAGAGGAGAGAGAGAGAGAGAGAGAGAGAGAGTTATCTTTACTGAAAGTGATACATATCGGGTTAGAGTATCCATAAACAGACACTCTCTCTTTCTCTCTCTGAGAGAGAGAGAGAGAGAGAGAGAGAGAGAGAGAGAGAGAGAGAGAGAGAGAGAGAGAGAGAGAGAGAGTTATCTTTACTGAAAGTGATACATATCGGGTTAGAGTATCCATAAACACACACACACACACACACACTCTCTCTCTCTCTCTCTCTCTCTCTCTCTCTCTCTCTCTCTCTCTCTCTCTCTCTCTCTCTCTCCATGAATCTGAAAATTACCTTTTGTGAAGCTTTTGCCAGTGGTATTTCAGTATTATTATGAAATTGCAATGATTAAAGTACATTTAAAATATTTTTGATAAAACAAAATTAAATGTGAAGAAAAATCGCATTCATCTAATGGTCAGTTTGAATCATGAATTCAGAAAATTTTCGTATCAATTAATTAAAAAACAAAAAATCGGGATAGGATGGAGCCAAGATGTTTGGCGATGAAATTAACAATATCATTTTTGGAGATGGAATTAAAACAACGATCAGCGTAAAGCAGACTCGGATCTCATTTAGATTAACAGAAGAATCTTTTGATGACACAATGCAATTCACTTCATAAGAACATGCTGGGTAAATTCCAATTTGGTCTTTACGAAGAGTTATAATGCGTTTTGAATATCGCTAGACTTTGTTCGTCAGTACAAAAATATGTTTAAACCTGCGTTACTACTGAAGTCTCTCATTAAACAACATTATCAATCCCTCAATACAAACCCTTAAACATTTAAAGAGCATTCCTGGCCTCATTGTAGAAATTCACGAACGCCAACGATACCACTTATCAAACATACAAGATGATGTTCAGATACAGCATGTGATTAAGAAGAGAATCCAAAAGCATCTTTGGAGAAATCCTTTCATACCATGAAATAGGATTTAGATTCATCTAATGACGGTAAATATATATCTACTAAGTAAATTATCAATACGTAAACTAATTAGAAAAATGTCAGAACTTTTCAAACTTCATTAGCATTCTCTACACGTCTGCGTATAAACCTATCTAAAAATTCGAATAACTCTAAACAAGAGATTCAGAAAAAAAAAAAAATATTTACCATATTCAGCTTGCAGCCAATGAAATAGCGGCAGGAAACACCAACGTCACGTGGGACCTACTATTAAAACGCAAAGCAATACCAACGAGTGTTTCTTTTAGATGTATTATCAAATTCAGTCCGCCGACACTTGCTGGCCATTATTTTTCAAATGTAGACTGAAATAGTTAAGCTCACCCTCTCAATAGTGTTTCGGAGTACTTATGAATTTGATTGTACATTTCTGAAACCCAAAATTTCAAGGTAATCATATCGATTGGTTAATAACGTTGATCGTGCAATAATATTCTATCTGATATTAATGTGAAAGAGAAATGCACTATTTCTCTTGTGCACAAGCTTATAACCTCTAGATTACCTTTACAGGCACACACAGTGCTAGAGAAAATATGCTTTAGAAATAAATCAAATTTCTCCTCTTGTATATTCATTGATGAAGTTACTAAGTAAATAAACGATGTTATCAGCATTTCCTCGATCACGACAAAACCAACGTTTATTACGATCTATATGTGTTGACTGCCTTACAACTCTATATAATAGGGTGAGTAAAATTGAATATGACACCATGTTGTGTCCCCTGATGGAAAAATCTATAACTGTTAAAGGCAGATCTCCTTTGTTCGATGGGGAGACTTTAAAGTAAAAGAGGAAAAAAACTTGAAGGAAGTATGAATACGAAACCGTAGAGCCGATATAAACTACCAATTAAGGTGAAAAAAAACAAATATATACTATAAGAAAAAGATTCAGGGAGCAGCAACAGACACAAATAAGTTATATCGTCTCCTAAATAGTATACAATAATGGGAAATGTAAATAAAAAAGGTTACCAGAGAGGTACAGCTACCCAAAACTGGCTTATAAATTTCTGGAATAATTAAAAAACAAAATGGAATATATTATTTAAGAAATTTACAATTATCCCATATCAGATTAGCATTACTTCGAGCACAGAGGAAACAAGCGAGATTTAATAATATAATAAAAGACATAGGCACCAGTAGTATTAAGAGGCTAAAGAAAACAAACTGTGTGATTGATCCGATGCCAATACCCGAAGTAATTGGAGGAAGAAACTTTTCTGGTCTTGCCAACATAATTACAAGAATAGTAGATACTAGCATCGATGATGTAAGTTTCCCAAATCTACGAAGGTTCTGAAAAGTACTCTAAATTATTAGGAATTAAGTTCATAAAGACCTATTTACAATCTCTCCTTTTATTCAAGAGTGCTAGCCTATGTAGCTCTTGATTAAGTAATTAGTCACCTAGAAAAAAACGGAAGCATTGCCACACAACCAGTCAGCATACAGACAATTATACTCTACGATGACAGCTATTTGTTTGGTTGTAAATGATATGGTGGAAACGGTGGATGAGAACAAATGTGGTATCTTGATATCAATCGATCTTAGTGCTGCTTTTGATACAATTGGGCATGATCAGCTACTAAATGATTTACAGTCCATCAATATTGAAGATCGAGACTTCTACTGTGTATTTCACGGACCATGACATCCTCTTTTTTTAATATAACTAATGAAATAGGCTTCTGATTAATGTGAAACTGAAACCACCAGAGTTTGAGACACCGACCTAATTAAGAAAAATGGATTCAAGCATCTACTCCGCAGTATTGTCTTACTTTATATAGAGAAATGTCATCTAAATTCTGTGGTTAGGGCGAGAACGGAAATTAAGACCTGGCAACTAGGAGCAGAATGACGTATGTTAACTATGACGTGAGGCCCGTGACGTTTACACCTGCCACGCCCCCTCATTATATCAGCACAAGAAATTATATATAATTATATCTTTGATAGAGATAAGGTGTTTTTATTTTTCAATACAGGAATGCAGTCATTATTGTGTTGAAGTTATGGAATGATTGTTGAGGATGCGCACATAACATGGTCATTATAAATATTTAATATGGCTGAGGATTGGATGGAGGTGGAAGAATAGTAATACTTTATTAACAATAAATGTATTGTACATAATTAGTAATATAACAGCTAACATTATAATGAATAAAGTTACAAGACTGAAATAGAATATTTATATATTTTTATAATTTATATATATATATATATATATATATATATATATATATATATATATATATATATATAAATATGAAATATATATATATATATATATATATATATATATATATATATATATATATATATATATATATATATATATATATATATATATTATTCACATTCACTTTTTATTACCCATCAAAACTGTCTGAAATAAAGTCTTCCTCTTCGTCGTCACTGGCGAGACTTATGATGATGGGATCCACACTGTCATGGATATT
>NC_090731.1:87773534-87791034 GCF_036898095.1 Palaemon carinicauda
ATATATATATATGCTACACACATATATGTATACACACACATTTCATATGTTTATATCTATATATATATATATATATATATATATATATATATATATATATATATATATATATATATATATACATATACATGTATATACATAATGAAGAAACGATGACCGAGAAGGTGCATTAACGATAAAGTTGCGTTTAACAATGTTTCGCCATTTGAAACTTCTGCCCCTTCATCATTAAATTGCATATTTTATAAGTTCTTTTCAATAATAAAATATTTGGAAATTACAGAGAGACAGAGAGAGAGAGAGAGAGAGAGAGAGAGAGAGAGAGAGAGAGAGAGAGAGAGAGAGAGAGAGAGATTCTTTTTCTTTTATAGTTAGCTCCAATACGTCGGTTACATTTGAACTGGATTTTCCTGAAAAAAAAGGATGTTTGCAGTCAGGGACATTCCAAAGTAATCATTAGACCCCTTTGATGCAATACCAAATTGAAAAAATACAATCACTCAATTTATCTCAATGTTATTACCCTTATAATACTTGGTATTCATTTGGTAATTACATATATAAATTCAGACAACCAGCAACCAAATATAAAGATGAATTGGTACAGTAATAACGATATCTGGCCTATTCAACCAAGAAGCTTATGTGTAATTTGTACAATAAAGGGCTGGTTTAATGATACTTCAGTGTTTGGGTATTTCAGTTTCACAAGAAATATCCCACCGACTGCAGCTCTCTTGTAAACTTTGGAATAACTTAAAATTCAGTGTGTGTATATATATGTATAGTTTACACATACATATATATACACAGTATATATATATATATATATATATATATATATATATATATATATATATATATATATATATATATATATATATACTGTATATATATATATATATATATATATATATATATATATATATATATATATATATATACTGTATATATATGCGTGAGTAGGCACCACGACAGCGGACACTTGATATGATGAAATGTGTATTATAGCCCCAGAAGGAAGAGTGAAAAGACTTGATTTACATTTGTACTTTCAGCGTATTGGTTGGATTTAAGAAAATAAGATGGTTCGGGATTACCGGAAAACAGACCATGATTTAGTTTGCAATTATGGACTAGGGAAAACCAAGGCCATGATTTGAATCTAAGTCATGGTCTGTTTTCCGGTAATCCGGAACTATCTTATTTTCTTAATTAAATCCAACTCATTTGGGATCATCAACAAACTGATCGTTTAGAGATCCCCTTCTCAGGTATAAGTACGTCATTATTTTATATCTATTCCCATTGTGATTTCGATGGTATCACCAATGCGATAAAAGTACAAATGTAAATCAAGTCTTTTCACTTTTCCTTCCTTGGCTATAATAAATACGTATACACTTACGTAAGTGTCTGTGTGTATATATATATATATATATATATATATATATATATATATATATATATATATATATATATATATATATATATACACAAATAAATACATTCTTATATTTTCTTAAATGACTCGTGTCCAGCACAGCATGTACATTCCTAGCGCCCTATTCCTTTTTACCGGCTGCCTGTAGCCAATAAGAATGAAATACCTAATAAATATAATGGAAAATCGATGGAACGAGATATGGAACGTTCCTAAAGTATCGCCTAGCTGGGAAATTGATCTTCCTTCAATAGCTAAATCGAGGATAATCCGGTAAAGAAAACTTCCAAAACTTTCCGCTACTTCTTATACGAAGCATTCTCGATTCCCCTTTGACTTGGCAGAGTATCAAAACTTATAATTGAAAATTTAGGTAAATATTCCAAGCAGAACATTTTAACATGTTTCAATGTTATCAAATTACAGAAGAAAACTTCATGACAAAGTATAACCATACTACCTTTCAATTTGAATATCATTACCTTGGATGATTCAGCCTCATTTACTGGTTGAGAAAAAATATAAATATCTAAAAACGAAGAGTTTGTTATTCATGTTATTATTTCAATGACAAAAGAAGGTTGTTAGAACGTCAATACCCATAAAGAAAACATGGAAGAATGGACATTCCCCTCGCCCACCCGCCCCCTTTACGTTCAATGAGATTTATGAGATCTATTCTAAGTTACGACTACATTAAAGCATATGTTATTGGAATCGAGATAAAAGGATCAATACCCTTTTGGGGTCAGATAAAATTTCTTTTTCATGTTGTATCTTCTATCAGCTACCCTGTAACAATATTACCGACAATTCCAGGCAATTCAGAGGCTGCAGTGACCACACCATTTAGTGGACCTGTTTATTTTGCCAAGGAATGGATAGTCCCTGGCAACTACATGTCTCCAAATACTTAGCAAAAGATTGATCAGCAATTGATGTTCTATGGTTTGGGTAAGGAACATTAACAACAGTTATATCCATCCTTCACAGCTAACCATACGTCATGCCCAGTATAGGCATCAGGGCTCCAGGGAGCCAACCACACACACACACACACATACATATATATATATATATATATATATATATATATATATATATATATATATATATATATATATATATATACATACATATAGATAAATAGATAGATATGGGGTTGGTGAATCCCTTAATAGAGATTTAGCTAAAATTAGTGCATGGTGCAAATTAGGGGGTATGAAGTTGAATCCTAACAAAACTCAAAGTCTGATAGTAAGTAGGTCAAGGACGGTAGCTCCTCAACATCTGGATCTCGGTATTGATAATGTTTCTTTAAATTTGTAGACTATTAAAATTTTAGGTGTGATTCTAGACAGTTAATTTACATTTGAGAAACACATTAGGTTTGTGTCTTCTTCAATTGCACAAAAAATTGGCTTATTGAGAAATCCTTTAAGATTTTCGGTGATCAATCTATTCTGAAGAAGTGTTTTAATTCCTTCATTCTACCTTGTTTTGACTATTGTTCTCCAGTCTGGTCTTCAGCTGCTGATTGTCATCTTAATTTGTTGGACAGAAACTTACGGTCTATTGAATTTCTTATTCCTAATCTAGATATTAATCTTTGGCACCGTCGTTCAATTTGTTCATTATGCATGTTGCATAAGATTTTTCATAACTCTGACCATCCTTTACATTCAGATCTCCCTGGACAATTCTATCCTGTTCGTAATACTAGGCAGGCAGTTAATTCTAACAGCCAGGCCTTCTCCATCATGAGGCTCAATACTACACACTGTTCTAGAAGTTTTATTTCACATGTTACCAAGTTGTGGAATGATCTTCCTAATCGGGTAGTTGAATCAGTAGAGCTTCAAAAGTTCAAAGTTGGAGCAAATGTTTTTATGTTGACCAGGCAGACATGAGTCTTTTTATAGTTTATATATGACATATCTGTTTTTGACGTTGTTAATAGTTTATATATGACATATCTATTTTGACGTTGTAATTGTTTTTTGAATGATTTATTGTTAATTTGCTCTCATCATTCATTTATTTCCTTATAGCATCTTGCTTTTCCAACTAGGGTTGTAGCTTGTCTAGTAATAATAAATATATATATATAAATTTATATATATATATATATATATATATATATATATATATATATATATATATATATGTATATATATATATACATATATGTATATATCTATATATATATATATATATATCTATATATATATATATATATATATATATATATATATATATATATATATATATATATATATATATATATATATCTATATATAAATATATATATATATATATATATATATCTATATATATATATATATCTATATATAAATATATATATATATATATATATATATATCTATATATAAATATATATATATATATATATATATATATATATCTATATATATATATATATATATATATATATTATATATATATATATATATATATATATATATATATATATATATATATATATATATATATATATATATATATACATATATATATATATATATATATATATATATATATATAGACAAATATCATATAGTGTAAATATGCATATAAATATATTGATAGAACAGAACGCACGCAGTATATATATATATATATATATATATATATATATATATATATATATATATATATATATATATATATATATATATGTATATTATCATTACTTGCTAAGCTACAACCTAAGTTGGAATAGCAGGATGCTATAAGCCCGAAGGCTCCAACAGGGAAAATAGCCTAGTGAGGAAAGGAAATAAGAAAACTTCAAGAAAATAATTAACAATCAAAATAAAATATTTCAAGAACAGTAACATTCAAATAAATCTTTCATATATAAACTATAAAAACTTTAAAAAACAAGAGGAAGAGAAATAAGATAGAATGGTGTGCCCGAGTGTACCCTCGAGCAAGAGAACCCTACTCTAAGACAGTGGAAGACCATGGTACAGGGGTTATGGCACTATCCGAGACCGGAGAACAATGCTTTGATTTTGGAGTGTCCTTTTCCTAGGAGAGCAGCTTACCATAGCTGAAGAGTCTCTTCTACCATTACCAAGAGGAAAGTAGCCACTTAGCATTTACATTGCAGTAGTTAACCCCTTGGGTGAAGAAGAATTGTTTGGTAATCTCAAGTGTTGTCAGGTGTATCAGGACAGAGGATATTATTATTATTATTATTATTATTATTATTATTATTATATTATTATTATTATTATTATTACTATCCAAGCTACGACCCTAGTTAGTAAACCAAGATGCTATAAAGCAGGGACTCCAATAGGGAAAAATAGCCCAGTGAGGAAAGGAAATAAGGAAATAAATAAATGAAGAGAACAAATTAACAATAAATCATTCTAAAAAAGTAACAACGTCAAAACATATGTCATGTCTAAACTATTAAGAACGTCAAAAACAAATATGTCATATACAAACTATAAAAAGACTCATGTCTGCCTGGTCAACAAAAAAAGCATTTGCTCCAACTTTGAACTTTTGAAGTTCTACTGATTCAACTACCCGATTAGAAAGATCATTACACAACTTGGTAACAGCTGGAATAAAACTTCTAGAGTACTGCGTAGTATTGAGCCTCATGATGGGGAAGGCCAGGCTATTAGAATTAACTGCCTGCCTAGTATTACGAACAGGATAGAATTGTCCAGGGAGATCTGAATGTAAAGGATGGTCAGAGTTATGAAAAATCTTATGCAACATGCATAATGAACTAAACTAATTGAACGACGGTGCCAGAGATTAATATCTAGATCAGGAATAAGAAATTTAATAGACCGTAAGTTTCTGTCCAACAAATTAAGATGACAATCAGCAGCTGAAGACAACACAGATACTCAAAACAAGGTAGAATGAATGAATTGGAACACTTCTTCAGAAATAGATTGATCACTGAAAATCTTAAAAGACTTTCTCAATAGGCCAATTTTTTGTGCAATTGAAGAAGACACAGACCTTATATGTTTCTCAAAAGTAAATTTTCTGTCGAGAATCACATAAAATTTTGAAAGTCATACAAATTTAAAGAAACATTATCAATACTGAGATCCGGATGTTGAGGAGCCACCGTCCTTGACCTTCTTACAATCATACTTTGAGTTTTGTTAGGATTCAACTTCATACCCCATAATTTGTACCATGCACTAATTTTAGCTAAATCTCTATTAAGGGATTCACCAACCCCAGATCTACATTCAGGGGATGGAATTGATGCAAAAAGAGTAGCTTCATCTGCATATGCAACAAGCTTGTTTCCTTGGCCAAACCACATGTCATGTGTATATAGTATGAAAAGTAATGGGCCAAGAACACTACCCTGTGGAACACCGGAGATCACATTCCTATACTCACTATGGTGCCCATCAACAACAACTCTTTGAGATCTATTATTTAAAAAATCAATAATAATGCTAAGAAACGACCCACCCACTCCCAACTGTTTCAATTTGAAAACAAGGGCCTCATGATTAACACGGTCAAAGGTAGCACTAAAATCAAGGCCAATCATACGAACCTCCTGACCACAATCAAGGGATTTCTGTACTGCATTGGAGATTGTAAGAAGGGCATCACATGCTCCAAGGCCTTTACGAAAACCAAATTGTAAACTAGGGAATAGATGATTACGTTCAGCTAACCTATTAAGACGTTTTGCCAGAAGACGTTCAAAAACTTCAAATAATATGGGAGTTATGGAAATCAGTGGGACTTGAGCTATCACAAACACATTTACATAGAGGAGTAACAATACCAATTCTCCAACAAGTGCTAAAAGCTCCTCTTCTTGCTAACTTGCGCAAAATTACAGATAACTTGGGAGCTAAGAAATCTGCTGTCTTTATAAAAAAGCAAAGGAAAAATACCATCTGGGTTTACACCTCCATAAGCATCAAGGTCCATCAACAGAGCTTTAATTTCACGAGATCGAAAAGCTAAACTAGTTAGTTTAGCCTCAGGGAAACATCAATGAGGAAGTTCAAGTTTTTCATTACTCTGTTTACTGTCAAAAACATCAGCCAAAGGGGTTGCCTTTTCCTTTGGACAGTGAATGACTGAGCCATCTGGTTTAAGTAAAGGAGGAACTGTTGCATCTACACCAAAGAGTGCAGATTTAAGGGTAGACCACCATTTATGTTCCTGAGTTGTACCAGAGAGGGTTTCTTTTATGATTAAATTGTACTCCTTTTCAGTTGAGGCATAAACTCTCTGAGCAAAAGCTCGAAGCTGAGTATAGTTATTCCAGGTCAAATCTGATCTGTTACCCTTCCAAAGATGATAGGCCTCCTACTGCTCCAAATAAGCACGTCTACAATCATCGTTGAACCACGGTTTGTCCTTCACTCAGTACCTTAGGACACGAGAAGGGATACACCTATCAATTATGTTGACTAGATACTCATTCAAAGGGACAACAGGATCTACACTACTATATAATTACGACCAATTCAAGAACAAAAGATCATGCAAAATCCCATTCCAGTCTGCTTGGGATTTCATATAAATTTTACAAGAGTATGATACATCAGGAACAGGCTGCTCAATCTTTACTACTAATGAAATCAAGGCATGATCAGATGTCCCGACTGGAGAACCACCCTTACTAGTTATAACGCCAGGGTAGTCAGTGTATACGAGGTCCAAGCAATTACCAGACCTGTGAGTAGCTTCATTTATGATTTGCTCACAGCCTGATTCAGAGGCAAAATCTAAAGATCTTAAGCAATGGCGATCGGTAGGAGAGAGAGAACTTAACCACTCCCTATGGTGAGCATTAAAATCACCAACAAAGACAAAAGAAGCCTTTCTATCATCTTCTTGTATCTTAGCCATAATGGTAAGACAATCAAAGATAGAATCATCCATATCTGGATTCCGGTAGATCGAACACAAATAAAAGTTGTTATGCCTGCCACAAACTTTTATTACGTGAATCTCATGACATCCACATTGATAGCAGGACTTATGAGAAGCAGGGTACTCAGTCCTAATATACACCGCCATTCCCCTGGCCCTAGGGATGGCATCACGTTTCAACATTATTGGCTTCTTAAAACCACTTATAAGGAGCTCAGATGAGTGCCTCATATTAGAAACCAAAGTTTCTGAGCACAAAAGTATATCATACTGTCTGGACGCAACTGTAAGGTCTTGAATATTTGCATGAAGACCACGAATATTGCAATAAAGAAGACGACATTGACGAAATCTAGGACGTACTGGTCCCGGATTTCGGTCAATGCCTCCAGACAGCATAAGAATTAATAGAAATAAAAAAGAGACATCATACTTAAAAACTAGATTAACAAGAATTATAACAAAAACAATATGTACAGAATTATAAGTTCAGTGATTGATGATACCCATAGACTATAGTAAAAAGTCGGAAAAACTAGTCAACATGGAGGAGCCGATACACCATGCAAGGCTGAATACCCTTCAGGATAGCCACTTCAACTGAAGGGAGGACAGTAAGGATGGTTTTGAGAAGAAAAAGAATCAGAAAAGGAAAAGACAACCTCTTGATAAACCACCAGGCATCCATGGCCCTTCTATTAACCCTGCCCAACACACCATTTAAAAAAAAAAAAACAAGAAGAAAAAAAAATAGAATAGTATGCCCGAGTGTACCCTCAAGTAAGAGAACTCTAACCCAAGACAGTTGAAGACTATGGTACAGAGGCTATGGCACTACCCAAGACTAGAGAACAATGGTTTAATTTTTGAGTGTCTTTCTCCTAGAAGAGCTGCTTACCACAGCTAAAAAGTTTCTTCTACCCTTACCAAGAGGAAAGTACACTGAACAATTGCAGTACAGCAATTAACCCTTGGTGAAGATGTGTTTAGTATCTCATTGTTGTCAAGTGTATGAGGAAAGACGAGAATATGTAAAGAATAGGCCAGACTATTCTGTGTAAGTGTAGGCAAAGAAAAAAAGCCGTAACCAGAGAGAGGGATCCAATGCATTACTGTTTGGCCAGTCAAAGGATCCAATAACTCTCTAGTGGTAGTATCTCAACGGGTGGCTGGTGCCCTGGCCAATCTACTACCAGATAATATGTAAAGAATAGGCCAGACTATTCGGTGTATGTGTAGGCAAAAGGAAATGAGCCGTAACCAAAGAGGGGATCCAATGAAGTAGTCTGGTCAGTAAAAAGACCCAATAACACTCTAGCGGTAGTATATATCTCAATGGATGGCTGGTGCCATAGCGAATCTATTACCTATAAACTTATATACATATATATATGTATATATATATATATATATATATATATATATATATATATATATATATATATATATATGTATGTATGTATGTATGTATGTATATATATATATATATATATATATATATATATATATATATATATATATATATATATATATATATATATATATTAGTTTAATCACAATTTTATCTTATAGACAATTTTTCATTAACATAGCCTTTTGTGCATGTAAAATTAAAATGTGTACATGAACAGTATATCTGAAATTGAATATATAAATACATACATATATATATATATATATATATATATATATATATATATATATATATATATATATATATATATATATATATATATATATATATAATATATATATATATATATATATATATATATATATATATATATATATATATATATATATATATAGATCTAGATATAATTCAATATCCGATACACTGTTCATGTACACATTTTAATTTTACATCCACAAAAGGCTATGTTAATGAGAAATTGTCTATAAGATAAAACTGTGATTAAACTAATAGGTTTCTAACTTCCCGAGTAACTTTGTCTAATTTATGTTTTAGCATCCAGTAGAATATAACTGCTCTCATAAACACAAATATACATTCACATTCACAGGCACAGATAGTAAAATAACATGCTAACCACGATGACACAGCATTTGGATCGTATATCCTGTGAGAACTATCTCGGTCTCTCAGATCTACAAAATTGAATGACGTCATCAACATCCTCTCTTCCACCTTTAGCCTTTCAGTCATTTGCCCATCACACCCAAATAGACCTCTCTCTCTCTCTCTCTCTCTCTCTCTCTCTCTCTCTCTCTCTCTCTCTCTCTCTCTCTCTCTCTCTCTCTCTCTCTCTCTCGTGTTGTTGTTATAGATATACAGGAAAAGAAAAAAGGAAAAGGAAAGAGATGCTTGTGCCGAAATGACATCACTGAGCGATGATATAGTTCAAGGAATTTACTATGCAGTAAATGAAAATCTTTTTCAAGAAATCATTCATCGTCTATGCATAAATACAATCGGAAAATTACAACGTTGCATATAGTGTCACTCACTTAAGTACTGGCCAGAATAAGTAATAACATATTTGCAAGTGTCGCAAGCCATAAACCAAGAAGTCGAAATATGCAATAACGCCAAAGTATAAAAATTAATGGATGAGAATTTTAGTTCCCAAATAATTCTAAATACGTAACCAAAATTCATGTGAGAAGCTATTTTTAAAACATTTGTCCCAGTTAATGGTTTATGCGTAGTAAGACCCGGGCTTTATATTGGTGCCATTATCGTATATATTAAAAAAAAAAAAAACTTTGCTGGATATTAACTCAAATGGTAATCTACCTCAAAACGTAAAGGTTACACGAAAGATGAAACAGAGAAAAAGAACAAAGGGACAAAAAAGAAATAATAAAGTAAAATATACAAATATATAATAAACTAATAAAGTCAAAACAACAAAGTTGATTAGACCAAAGCGTCTCAAAGTAGTATGGCAGCCTCTATCAAAATTCTGAGCACGAACAACTAACTCATTACTGACTAAAGATCTGACATGACTTAGTCTTTCCTTGGGACTATTCGTTCATTCTAGAATATCTATACATTTCCTGATTAACCAGAGAGAATAAGATACACTCTGGGTGCCTTATAATACTTCAGGGGCCAAATAACACTATGAGATACGCTCTCTCTCTCTCTCTCTCTCTCTCTCTCTCTCTCTCTCTCTCTCTCTCTCTCTCTCTCTCTCTCTCTCTCTGCAAAATGCAAAGTTAAACACATAGGTTATAGTAATCCACAAACAGATTAATCACTACTGGGTAATGAAATAGAAAGTGTGGACCAAGAGGACACATTACTAGTAAGACACCATCTAGAATACGGAGTCCAATTCTGGGCTCCAAGTATTCAGAAGGATATTGATAGACTTGAAGCAGTACAAGCTTGGGTCACCAAACTAGTTCCAACACTAAGGCAATATGGATATAGACGGAGGATAGAACGTTTGAACTTATTTGATCTACAAATTCGACGACTAAGGGGACAGTTAATAGACATTCAAAATTCTTAATGGAATAACAAATGAAGATTACATCAATCTATTCACGCTTACCACAAATCAGTCCAAAGGTAACGATACAATCTGGAATTGAAAAGCTACACCGCCACTCAATGCGGTACTTTCTTAACATTCAAAATAGCAAATACATGAAACAGACTTCCAGCGGATGCAGTAAACAGAAACACGGTAAACGAGTTCAAGAATAAGTGAGACAAGATCATAAAAACTCTCTAAACGTTGAAACCAAATCACTCGACCCAAGATCAAATGGAGTCTCCGCGGATGTATGAAAAGATTTTATAGAAAATTTATAATTTGTATATCAAAGTAGTTCTTTAAACCCCCGTGCCATACTAAACAAATTCTTAAGGGAACATGGGAGTCTAAAGAACTAGGCAATACCTAGATGGTTCTGCTGGCTCCTTTGCTTATTTCAGTTTGTCTTCATCAACCTTGATATTTGTGGAAAGTGGACGGCCTTTGCATTTCGACATTCTTGAAAGGAAAAATGTTTACCTCCACCCGTTCCGAGTAAGGGAGTGCAGTTCAAGCTCAGGTTCCGACTTGGAACCACTAAATTAATTTTGAGAATAACTTTACATTTAATATGTAACATTTTTCTCGCCGAACCACCTGTCTCTGTCGACGTCGTCTTTGAAACCTACGTCATCGTTACTTCAATGGAGTCAATGGTTGAACCTTTCCTGCCAAGTAAGTTTCCTACGATTTGTGGCGTATGGTAAAGCTTAGGTTAGGGGGTTATAATTATTTCTTAATTATTATCACGCTTTCAGAACCTGTAAATGTTCTATGGATTCTTATTGCACTACATTTTTGCTATCCTTGAATGTGTGATCTTGGAGGACTTAGTATAACTACGGGAGTAATCGCTCTTATATTTAGGGGTTATTAATAGTCGAGAGCAATGGTGAACTGGAAGACAGACTAAATTTTCTTCCCTGAAGTTGATTTATGTAATTTCAGTTAATTTCAGTTTTAAGTGTGTCATTGATTCACACAAATGTTTTAAATGAGGATAGTCTTTTTTATGGAAGTGTATTGGACTTGTTAATGATAGTGCGTTATTTTTTTACAATCCATAGGTTTTCAAAAATTCACAGAGTGAAGGTCTTTCCACCGCAAGCAGTTACTTAATTATGATTAGCGACTGGGAACAGAACTTCAGCCATCGGAGTTGTATACTGTATATGCTACTTCGTAATCTTAAGTTTCCTCGAAATGAATGATCTTTTATCATCTATATATCAAAGTAGTTCTTTAAACCCCCGTGCCATACTAATTACATTATGAAGGAAACATGGGAGTCTAAAGAACTGTGCAATACCTAGATGGGTCTGCTGGCTCCTTTGCTCATTTCAGTTCGTCCTCATCAACCTTGATATTTGTAGAAAGTTGACGGCCTTTGTATTTCGACATTCTTGAAATATATACAGTATGCCATTTCGTAATCTTAAGTTTCCTAGGAATAAATAATTTTAAAAAATTTGTATTTTCATAGTGAAACAATATTCAAGGTTAAGAGCAACTCTTATGTACTGCTCTAGGTTTTTCTTTGAAAGCGGATGGACTAAAAAGTCTTTGAGATATCCAAAATCCTTGTAATTTCTCTCTTTTTGCTAGGAAATTCCACAACAAAATGTCTAGTAGTTAGTACAGTAGGACATAATGACAGCAGTGACTTAAACAAGACTCTTATAGATATTTCAGCAGTGTCAAGTCTGTGGACGAGAGAAAAAGGATGAGGGGATTATCAAAATTCTAACCAAATTCTGGAAACAAAGATAGGCAAAAGCAAAATTTAAATCTAGTTCCGGAATGAGGAGAGCTAAATTTTAATCAAATTTTGATATAGAGACCACAAAAAAATTCTTACCAAATTCTGGACAGAGAATTCAAGTTTTAATTCAATCTTGAAAGGAGATCAACAGCGAAATTCAAATACTATTGTGACCTAAATGAGACTTTTCAAACATCAATCTATATCCCTAGCGGAAGACAGTGCTTTCGTCCACTTAAATATTACACAAAATATCTGGCTTCGAGCAATTTTCAAATGAGAATAAAATCCTTCCTGTGAACATCTGGTCATTAATAGCAACCGTAGCATAAAACGAACATTCAGTACACAAAAATCACCAAAGAATGTAATAGAAAGCAGCACATCCTGTCAACGAAACTTGAAAATTTGACATAAAATTAGTACGGGCACCACACCACAGATACTCATGCCACCTCAAATATGTGTGCGAACGTGTATATAGTAGTGGGTAACTTTCATTATTTCAGTCAAAACAGCTTGAAGGACCACAGAGGCCATAAGAGAGTCTTTTTCATTAAGCTGTTAGTATGAAATAGCATGATATTTATAAATCGAACTGTTTAATAAGGCCAAAAGGCAGGCCACCACTGCACCCGTGGAATGAATATAAAGCTAAACAGCTGACAGGCAGTTGCGATGAAGACCTTTACAGGTCGCTTCTAACGACTCGCGGAAAACATTGCAAGCAACTTTTTGAATGGGAAACTGTTATATTCACATACATGTTTCAAATCTCTTTTTCTCCCTCACATACAATTATTCAACAACAACAAAATTGATTTTAGGAATAAGAAGGAACTGCTGTAAGCTATTATAAGTTACCTGGATTTAGGTCACGTGGCTTGTGGGTGAGAAAATCTGTTAACACTCTGGTAACATTTGCTTTCTTTGCCCTAGAAAGACTGGCAGCCCATGACCAACGTCTCTCTCTCTCTCTCTCTCTCTCTCTCTCTAGAGTGTTTCTGTATGCCGGTGTGTGAGTACACTTGTGTGACCCGATAAATAGGCTGATTTAACACGGATATCAAAAGGCTATCGAGTGCAATTTAGCTACAAGTTTTCGTGAATAGTCGGTGATTAGTTTGAAGTTAGAAAAGTGGGATAAAACGTTGGCATAGGATAGTTATCTTGTGAATTACTAAAAATCTGATCAAGATGGCGCTCTATAACACAGGCAAAGCTTGGAGGGATATTGCTGCAATCAGCAAAAGTAAATTCCATGAGTTGGCGAAACAAGAACTAGACCATCTGGAAACAGAGGTCGCTAGTAACTCCAACCAGTGCGACGGAAAAATGTTCTCAGACATATTGAAACAATATGATCCAACAAACTGGAGCAAGTTTGCAGAAAACATCAGCAAAATAATAGAAGAAATTCCAAAGAAGATCCAGGTGATAAAGAGACTTATAAAGAAAGTTTACATCAATCACCACATTCCATCAAAGAACAATAAGAAGTCCAATATGGTGAATATGCTGATTGATGCATTGGGAAAAAGAATGCGAAAATAGTGCAATACATGTAAGATGTGGTAGTCCATTGTTAATCCACAACAGCTTATCAGGAATTGCGATGCATGCCATGTACCAACACATCCTACCTGCGCTGAAGTGAAACAAAAAATAAAAAATAAAGATACAAAGGTATTCTGCTCAACATGCTTAGTCTGGATAGAAAATATAATCAAGTCAAGACTGAATTTGCAAATAGTTGAAGATTAAGTAGAGGAAGGAGAAGAAGCAGAAGAAGAAGAAGAAGAAGAAGAAGAAGAAGAAGAAGAAGAAGAAGAAGAAGAAGAAGAAGAGAAAAATGAACAGGATATGTGTAAGGATGCAGAGGAAATCATTGATACAACTTTGGATGCCATCCAACAACATACTTACGAAGAAACATGATGCCATCCAACAACATACTTACGAAAAAATAAATCATCAGATGTAAACAGATAATAGACCCGAGAGACTCTACCCGGACCTACATTCTTTTAGGGAAGAGCAAGAACAAAAAAAAGAAAAGAAAGATATAGTCTGCAACTCACTGAAAAGAGGGAATTGCAGATTTGGCAAAAGATGCTACAACAATCATCCAAAGATATGCCATAATTATGAAATATATGGTAAATGTGCGTATTTAGACGGATATGGAGACGAATGCAGAGATCTCCATCCAAAGATATGCAAAAACCTGAAAGAAGGAAAAGGATGCAAATTATACAAAAATTGTCAATATATGCATCCTGCAACCATGAATAAAAGTCAGAAAAATCAGCAAACCGAAAAAAAAAATGAAAGCAAAAATTAAACAAAAAAAGAAACAAAAACAAGCCGAGTATATACCGCGCTATGCACAAAAGGCCCCAAGATATGATGCCTTTCAACGCAAATATGCACAATTAGACCTCAACTACAAAGAATGCATCTATAATGCCAGGGTTTGGTGCACATATGGGAATAATTGCAGGTATGCACACAAAAATAAATATGAAGGCGGAAGAACAAATATAATAGAAAAGTTGGATTTTTTAATGGTAGAATTCCTGGAAATGAAGAAAAGAACATTATATCAGAACAGGAAGGAAGCATGGGAGAATCCATATTATTACCAATATTAAATAATGGAGATGAAACACATACCATAATAGTGATGAATGCACAGGGTTTAGTCACGAGTAACTCTAAAAGGAAAATAGAGTTCTAAGAAAAACTAATCCAAATTGGAAAAATAGATATATTAAATATAAGTGAAACATGGTATTCCCAAGAGACTGGCAGTGATGACCAGATAAGGGGTTTCCAAACATATAGATCAGACAGAACAAATAGGAATCAAGGGGGAACCGCAATATACGGAAGAGATATAAATCAAGGACAAGTCTGTGAATAATACAGCAGAATTTGAATGTGAAAAACTAGTGTAGTTTACAGACCCCTAAATACTAAGTAGTTTAACATAATAATAGAAAAAATAGATGATGTATGTAGAAACCATAAAGACTAAAATATACTCCTACCCGGAGATTTTAACTTTCCTTTCGTGGATTAGAAAGAACGGATAGAAGAAAGTGGTTGTATATATACATATAAAAGAGTAATAGTAACGCAGAAGATAAGAGGCAATTTGAAAAGCTTCAAGATATGTTATTAGAACATAATATGCAACAAATAAACCACATTCCAACAAGAAAGGACAATGTCTTAGATTTAGTATTTGTGAATGAGCTGAATTATGTTAAAGAAATAATGTTGTATAACACGGGAATTTCAGACCACAATGTCATAGAATTAATAGTCCATTCCAAAGCAAGTGATCGCAGAAATAATCAAAACACAAAACGATGGGAAGGCTATGGAAAATATGATTTTTATAGTAAGAATATAAAATGGTCAGAAATAAATGAAGAATTGAACAAAGAATGGAAAAATTTATTCGTAAGTGATAATATACAGGTAAATACGGATACAATGTACAAAATACTGGAGAAAAATGTTGAAAAACTATGTACCGGAAAAAAACAATAAACATCAGAAATGCATACCAAGGAGACAGGAGGATCTTATTTCAGAAAATTAGAAAGTGGAAGAAAAATCTTGCAAAAGAAAAAAAATGTATGGAAAATGATGGCAGTAAAAAGTAAGATATAAAATGCAGAACAAAAGAATATACAAGCGAAAGAAAATGAGAAAAAAGGGACTAAGAAGAAAGGACACATAAAAAAAAAAAAAGTACTTTACTCCTATGCAAAAAGGATGAATAAAGGGAGATTAGAAAGAGGCCCTCTAAGAATTGAAGGACGGTTAACGAATAAAAAAAGGAAATATGCGACATATAAGCAGAAAAATATAAGAGTGAGTTCACGCCAAGAATTGCGAATGAGAATAATGAAACAGAAATGAGAAAGAAAATTTTGATTATCTATCGGATATAGATATTGATGAAGCAGATATTGTGCAATATATAAGCGAAATTAAAAATGGATCCGCGGCCGGACCAGATGGAGTTCCAGCGATTTTGTTAAGAAAAACTGCACACACTATCGCAAAGCCGCTTGCAATACTGCTAAGACAAAGTGTAGATATGATCGAGATATATGTTAAACATAAATTAGCTTATATAACCCCTATTTTCAAAAGTGGATCAAGACTAGAGGCAAGTAATTATAGACCTGTTAGTCTAACATCACATATTATGAAAGTGTATGAAAGGGTAATAAAAAGAAATAATGAATCATTTGGTTAAAAATAATTTATTTATTATAGGTCAACACGGTCTTGTGCCCGGAAAAAGTACACAAACACAACTGATAGCACACTATGAAAACATATACAAAAATATGATAAATAAAAAAGACACAGATGTGATCTATCTAGATTTTGCAAAAGCCTTTGACAAGGTAGACCATAATATATTAGAGAAAAAAATATCAGGTAATATCTGGCGTGCCACAGGGTATGGCATTAGCTACACGGCTGTTTGTTACTATGATCTCAGACATAGACTGTAATGTTAAAAACTCTGTAGTGAGAAGTTTCACCGATGACACAAGAATAAGTAGAGAAATTACTTGTGATGAAGATAGGAACTCACTACAAAGAGATCTAAACAAAATATATGAATGGGCGGAGATAAATAGGATGGTATTTAACTCCGGTAAATTTGAATCAATAAACTATGGAAACAGAGAAGGAATGGTATGTACATACAGGGGACCTAATAACGAGACAATCACAATCACGAAAACAATTAAAGACCTTGGTTTAATGTTAAACAGGAATATGTTATGCAACGACCAAATAGCAACACTGTTGGCTAAATGTAAAACAAAAATG
>NC_090731.1:87796034-87816034 GCF_036898095.1 Palaemon carinicauda
ATATGGAGTTGGTGGAAGGTTGTTGCAAGCAGTGAAAAGTTTCTACAAAGGTAGTAAAGCATGGGTTAGAATAGGAAATGAAGTGATTGATTGGTTTCCGGTGAGAGTGGAGCTGAGACAGGGATGTGTGATGTCGCCGTGGTTGTTTAACTTGTATGTTAATGTAGTGGTGAGAGAGGTGAATGCTCGAGTGCTTGGACGAGGATTAAAACTGGTAGACGAGAATGACCATGAATGGAAGGTAAATCCGTTATTGTTTGCGGATGATACTGTACTGGTTGCAGACACAGAAGAGAAGCTGGACCGACTAGTGACAGAATATGGAATGGTGTGTGAGAGAAGGAAGTTGAGAGTTAATGTGGGTAAGAGTAGGGTTATGAGATGTACGAGAAGGGAAGGTGGTGCAAGGTTGAATGTCATATTGAATGGAGAGTTACTTGAGGAGGTGGATCAGTTTAAGTACTTGGGGTCTGTTGTTGCAGAAAATGGTGGAGTGGAAGCAGATGTACGTCAGAGAGTGAATGAAAGTGGCAAAGTGTTGGGGGCAGTTAAGGGAGTAGTAAAAAATAGAGGGTTGGGCATGAATGTAAAGAGAGTTCTATATGAGAAAGTGATTGTACCAACTGTGATGTATGGATCGGAGTTGTGGGGAATGAAAGTGACGGAAGGACAGAAATTGAATGTGTTTGAGATGACGTGTCTAAGGTGTATCTTGAGTAGATAGGGTTAGGAACGAAGTGGTGAGGGTGAGAACGGGTGTAAGAAATGAGTTAGCAGCTAAAGTGGATATGAATATGTTGTTTTTCATAAGTAAAAGCTTGTCTTCGCGCCTTACAAACCTTACAATTATTGGTTTGGTCGCTCCTCTGCTCGGCAACCGGTGGGTAATACTTATATCTTCTAAGAAAAGACCCACCTATTCCCATCTGTTTACGTTGGAAAACAAGGGTCTCGTGATCAACACGGTCAAAACCAGCACTAAAACCAAGGCCAATCATACAAACTTCTTGATCACAATCAAGGAATTTCTGTACAGCACTGGAAATTGTAAGAAGGGCATCACACACTCTAAGCACATTTACCTAATGACCTAACATTACCAACAAGTGCAAACTGGCGGAAAAAGAAACTTGGGAGCTAAGAAGTCAGCTGACTTTATAAGGAAAAAAAAAAACCAAAGTCCATCAAGAATATTTTAATTTCCCAGGACCAAAAAGCTAAACTAGTTAGTTTAGACATAGGAAAGCAAGAATGGGGAAGATCGAGTGTAACATTACTTAGCTTACTGTAAAACAAAACCAGTACATCAGTCAAAAGGGCTGCCTTTTCGTTATACAGAGAGTATCAGATCAATCTAGTTTAAACAGAAGAGGAACTATTAAGTCTACACCAGACAGTGCAGATTTTAGACTATTTATGCTCATGAGTTGTACTCAAATGGATTTGTTTTAGTGTCAAATTGCATTCCTTCTAAGTTGAAGCATAAACTCTCTGAGCGACAGCTCTTACCTAATCTAGTTATTCCAAGCCACATCAGATCTGTTACCTTCCCAAAAATGATAACCCTCCTGTTTCTCCAAATTAGAACCGACTGAAATCCTAATTGACAAAGGGTTTTTCCTTCACTTGGTATTTTAACACACAAGAAGGTATATGCCTATCAATTATGTTGACCAGATTTTCATTCAAGAGACCAACATGCTCTGCTCCATTATACACTTGTGATCAATTCAAATGGGAAAGTTCACTATATATATATATATATATATATATATATATATATATATATATATATATATATATATATATATATATATATATATATATATATATGTGTGTGTGTGTGTGTGTGTGTGTGTGTATAATCAAATAAGCCATATATTTTTGATACATTAATGTCTCAACGACCTCAGGATCAGAGCCCCAGGCGAAATCACACAAAGATAACAACTTCTGACCGGCTGGGAGTCGAACCCTGGTCCAGGAAACTTGTATGAACATTGACATACCAAATGGCCATGAAGAAAGATAAAAGTCAATGACAATTCTTCTGTACTTATACTGGTCGAATTCAGGTTTTATGTACTTAGAATTGAAATCAACCCATCTTCGCTATCATGGCTAATTGGTATGTTTGTGACTTGGCATTTGGTTATTGATAAGTTTTGCCATTTAGACATGATTTTCATAGTCAAATAAGCCATATATTTTTGATACATTAATGTCTGGATTTTCTAAACGACCTCGGGATCAGAGCCCAAGGCCAAATCACACAAAGACAACAGCTTCTGACTGGCTGAGAGTCAAGCCCTGGTCCAGGAAACTTGTATGAACATTGACATACCACTTGGCCACGAAGAAAGATAAAAGTCAATCACAATTCATCTGTACTTATACCTTTTGAATTCATGTTTTCTTTAATTAGAATAGAAAACACCCATCTTCACCATCGTAGCTAATTGGTATGTTTGTGACTTGGCATTCGATTAATAATGAATTTTGCACATTTAGACGTGTTTTTCATATTCAAATGAGCCATAAATTTTTTATACGTTAATGTCTGGAACAAGGGATAATCGAGGAGAGTGAATCCCCTTAGGCTTCTCCAATTGTAGCTATTAGAAAAAAGGATGGCTTGGTAAGATTGTTTGTTGATTATAGGAAGTGGAATGCAATCACTAAGAATAATGCATTTCTATTGCCCTCGATCGAAGAATTACTTGTGAAAGTACGGAATAGTAAATATTTTACAACTGTTGATTTAAAATCTGGATACTATCAAATACCCATTCAGGAAGACAGTAAATGTAAAACGGTATTTATAGCTAATGATCAACTATTTCAGTTTAATTTTCCTTTCGGTGTTGATAATGCTCCAAGTTATTTCTCTAGAGTAATTAAGGCAGTTTTGTCTCCCTTATTTGGCCATAATGTTCTTGTTTATTTAGATGATATCATAATTACAGGGAAAACGACCGAAGAACATATCAATAATATCTGTAAAGTTTTCGAAAGATTGCGACGTAATGATATGAAAATAAATTTCTCAAAGTGAAAATTTTTCTGTAAACAGGTCAAATTTTTAGGTCACATAATAACCCCAGAGGGTATCCAACCCTGCCCCAGTAAAGTAGCGGCTATTAGAGATTTCCCCAGGCCCCGTACCCCTAAGGAAGTAGCTGGGTTCCTTGGACTCGCTGGGTATTACCGTAAATTCATAAGAGGTTTTGGAGAGATAGTGAGACCCTTAGATGCTTTGAAGAAACAAAAAGTAATTAATTGGGAAATGGAAGAAGAAAAGGCCTTTAACCATTTAAAGACTGCCTTAACTAGCAATGAATTACTCGCATATCCTAGATTTGATCGCCCAATTTTAGTGACAACAGATGCGAGTACCGTAACTATTGGTGGCGTAGTTTCTCAACGAGATGATAAAGGCAGAGAGCGGCCCATTTGCTTTGCTTCCCGGGCATTAAAAGGGACAAAAAATAGAAATTATAGTACATTTGATCGAGAGGCTTTGGCTATTGATTGGGTTCTAGAGAGGCATCGGTTTTTTTTATTAGGTGTCGATTGAGTTGCAAAGTGATTTGTACTATAAAAATGATTTGACCTCTCGACAAGCGAGATGGATTGAGAGATTGTTAGAGTTTAATATAAAGGGTTTTCACCACATAGAAGGTAAAGCTAAGGGGTAGCTGATGATCTCTTTAGAGGTGCAGTAATAGAAGTAACAACTAGGGCACAAAAGAGGAACGAAGAACGTAACCAAAATATTGAAGACCCAATCAAAATAGAGAAAATAGAGAACGGGATGTGAGTTCTCGCGATGAGCAATCAGAAGACAGGATGAGAGAGAGATCGAGAGGAGAGAGAGAGAGAGAGAGAGAGATTGAGTGGCAAAGGTGAATATATGTGGGTGGCCAAAGACATGACCAGGGGTGTCCAGAATGAATGCCCTGTTGATGCAGGTTTGATTGACTTCGGAGGTTGGGACATAAAAGAAGCCCGAGAGGGACAGAAAAAAACAGGAATGAATGGAAAGAGTGCGAGCAGTGATTAAAGGGGAATCGGAGAGTTATCCGTCATTTCTGAATGTGCCTCATGAGAATTTTTTTTATAGAAAATGATATCTTATATTGTGCTTACGAGAAGAGGGGAGGGGAATTTTGTACACGGGTAGTTCTTCCTCCTTCTTTAATTAATCGAGCCACCCACATTGTACATGCAAGTTCGTATGCAGGGCATTTAGGGATTAATAGAACATTAAGGAGAGCACCTGAATCCTTCTTTTGGTTAGGAATGAAAAAATCTATAGAGAATTATATAAAAGGTTGTCATGCTTGTAACTGTTTCAAAGAACATAAAAACACTGTACCGGAAGCCAGAAAGTGGCCTGTGATTCCTATTAAATTTTATAGAGTGCATATGGATGTGGTAGGACCATTTCCTACTGGTTTAACACAACATAAGTATATATGTGTATTTGTGGATGCATTTACTCGGTATACTTATACTTACGCAATGTTGGATAAATCGGCAAATTCATTAGCCCAGGCTCTGTGCTCTTTCAATGCTAGGTTTGGTTTCCCCCTAAAATTTTGATATGTGATAAATAAGGTGGTGAAATCGGTCACGGACTTTATGAAAATTTAACACTTTTCAGTGACTGCATATAGGCCTTCAGCAAATGGCTTAGTGGAATCATATAATAGGGAAGTAGTACGAATTTTACGTTACTTAGTGGCTGATGACCCCCTCATTGGCACGCCATGCTTCCTACAGCTTAGCTAGCATCGAAAATTGCATATAATGCTTCGCTCAGGGACACGCCTTTTTTTAGTGTATGGACAGGATCCTGTGTTACCATATACGGTCCTCATTAATTCGCAACAATTGCCAAATTATTCAACTGAATAATACCGTGTATATTTATCAAATTATTGAGGAGAGTAATGAACACCACTAAAAGGTTTTTGAAAAGAGCTATTGGAAAACACAGCTGAAAGTATGATGGTCGGTTCAAAACCGCACCGCTAAAAGTATCTATGGGCGATCGTGTGTATTTGAAACGATTACAACCTAGGAAACACAAACTAGAGCCAGCACATTTGGGTCTGTACCGAGTAAAGATGGTTAAATCTAACACAGTTGTGATACAAAGCATTATTAATGGCGCAATGTCTGAACATCATTAGGCACACATACATGCGGTGCCTGAAGATGTAGTTTTCAAGTGTTCCTCCTTACCCCTGCATACGTGACATTCCTCGAGTTGATGAGTAGATTTTTTTTTTCCTTTGCTGTTGTTGTTTGAACAGACCTCATTTCTTCTTTTGACGTATTTTAAATAAACTTGATGATAACAATGTGTTCTTATGTTGATGCTTAATGGATACGTAAAATGTTATGGTAATTTTGCTGAGTGTGGCAATACGTATAACGTTGCTGAGTGAACCTAAAAACAATCAGAGGTTAAATAGGTCAGGTGAGATCCGTCAGGCGGATGCTGTATTATTCATGTATTTATATGATTCCTCATTGCTGGGGCCAAAGCGGTTCCCGAATGGCAAGTGGCTGCGGGATTAAAAGCTCAGTCTTGAGGATTGGCAGTGTTAGAGAATAGGTAGATGTGACTACCTTATACTTAATGTTATAAGAGAAAGGCGGGAAGATGAATGATTTCCTCGGGAAAACGGCTAGTGCCCACCAGTTGTTAGTTGTAAGTGCAGGTGCAAGTGTAGTGGTGATTTAAATAAATGGCAAGTACTGCACTAATAGCAACGTCGCTGGCATCGGTGGAGAGAAGGAGAGGGGCATGTGGGACGGGAAAAGTGAGAGCAGCAGCGGTTGATAGGGCATTCTTTGCGTTGCCAAAGGCCGCTTCTTGAAGGGGGCCCAACTTCATGTCTTTTGGTTTGCCCTTGAGGGAAGCGTAGAGGGGAGCAAGAGTGACAGCAATGGCTGGCAGAAAACGGTGATGCGGTGCCCTAAGAACGACACATAGTTGGCGCCAAAGGTACACTTGTCGTACCGGACTACAAGGCTGTTTTGTTGCAGGCGGTCGAGCATGATGTGCAGGTGACGGAGGTGTTCCTCTTTTGAGGAAGAGAACACAAGTATGTTGTCCACATAACATACACAGAAGGGGAGATCCCCTAAGATGCCATACATGGGACGTTGAAAAGTGGCCCAAGCATTACAAAGGCCGAAACAGGAGTAATTGAAGGTGTATGTACCGAAAGGAGTGGTGATGGCGATCTTGGTGATGTCTATTGGGTTCATAGGCACCTGATAATACCCCTGCAAGAGGTCGAGCGTGTAGAAAACCTTCACTTTGTGCAGGTAGGAGGTCACGTCAGCAATGTTTGGGAGGGGGTAGTGATCCGGTTCTGTTTGCATGTTCAGGTGCCTGTAATCCCCACATGAACAGAGGGAGCCATCTTTCTTAAGGTCGATGTGTAACGGTGACAACCATGGGCTGGAGGCCTTTTGGCAAAGGCCCATTTCTTCAATTTCAGCCAATGTCTGTTTGGCGGCTGCCAGTCGATCCGGTGCCAGATGTCTAAATTTGGCGAAGACTGGGGGTCCCGTCGTCTTGATATGGTGGTATATACCGTGTTTGGCAGGAGCCGTGGGCGTTTGGCGAAGTTCTAGACAGAAAATTTCCAGGTATGACGTGAGGAGGTGGGCGTAGGCATCCGTGGGTGCGCTGATGTGGAGAGTGAGGTTGGAGGGGGCGGGTTGAAGAGGTGTTAACAAGTACGAGTCTGCGTTGACCAATCGTCAGTGGGCGACATCGACCAGAAGGTGGAAATGAGAGAGGAAATCCGCACCGAGGATTGGCTATGTGACGTCAGCAACGAGAAACTTCCAATTAAATTTGCCGTTGGCAAACTATCGGGTATGGCAGCACGTACAGGTTCGGGTAAACGGCGTACCCAAAGGGCACAAAGTAGGCTCACCTCACGAGAGCCGTCTGCGGCAGGTTGCAGGCGAGCAATACCGGTCATTTCCCTGTGGGCGAGCAAAGCTCTTTGGTCCCCCAACGGTTGTTGAGAGAGCTGAAAAAGCTTTGCTATACGGGCGGCTGGCGACGGAGAGTACTGCTGCAGAAGGTATGTTTTGAGGGCGTCATACGCTATTGGGGTGTCTACTTGTTCACAAAGCCAGTCGTAGATTTCCGGGAAGGTGTCCTCGGGTATCAGCGCGAGAACATAATCTGCTTTGGTGGTTGAGTGAGTCACGCCCTTGATGCGGAACTGGACTTCTGCGGGCTGAAACCAAGAAAACGCCTCTCCGCTGGCAAACGACGAAACTTTCAATGGGGCGGCGCCAATTTCCGTGGAGTCCGTCATAGTAACAGTGATGAGGGGAAAGGGGGAGGAGCGAGTCGACTTCCGAGGTCACCAATGTGACGAGCCAAGAGTAGGTTGTGACTCAAAGGCAAGATGAAAGGAACTGAGTAACTTTATTACGACACATTGAGTATATATACACACAAGGTCCTGGTAAGAAGGTCACAAAATACAGACATGCTATTTCTTGTCAATTGGCAACCGGTTCTGTTAACAGTTAACAATGGAGTATGCAGACAAGTCAAAACAAGTTGCTGTCAGTGCGAGGGGAGAGCAAAGATACAAAGGATAATATATACAAAAAAGAGAAATGCCGTTACTATATACGCTCGTTTGACACATGGGTGGTACAGACATATGGATTTGTAATCACTGCTGCACGGATACAAGATCTACTAAATAATACGTCATTATCTTAGGACACTTCTCAACCAAACTTTAAAGATTGGATTTCAAGGAAACAGAGAAGTTTCTGCTTTCATTTACACTTTAATTTGAGCATCTTAAGTAAGTTACACAATGTCGTTGCACGTTAAGAATTTTAAATGGCTGCAGTTCAAGGTAGCACACTGGCTACTTCCACAAAAATCTATCACCAATGCAGTAACCTTTTCCATGACATTTTCGTGCCACCTAAAACTAGGAAGTTGAGGGAAGCCTTGAAACTTGACAGTGTGTACATTTCATTGAAGATTAAAAGGTCTTGAGACTACAACTGCCATAAGCATTATCATTAATATGGTTAATATAATCATTATCTCTAGTTCTTATACTTATTCTGTACTTTTTGTTATTAGTACGGCTACAACTTCAATAATGCGAGTTGTATTTAAATCCATCGCTAGTAAAGGCTGCATCCCTTTTGTATACCACATCCCTATCATAATTAGACTATTATCAAAAGCATAGATAGCATTATCATTGCTCCCAGAGTAGACATTGTTACTTTTATCATGCAGCTATTGCATTCGGAGCTACATACATTGTGCCTGCATTATGTATTTTTATATAGCTATGAACTGATAAAAAATATATAAAGATTAAATAGATGTTGATGAAGATATATAGTTATTACCATCGACCTCAATTTATGCCTTGTTTAATTTTCACCCAACTTCAGGTGAAGAAGGCAACCTAATAGGTTATTGGATTTGTAAATGATAATGACTTGTATATTGATCAAACCAAAGATTGCGAAACGAAACTTTATATTCATAATGAAATGAGAAATCCAGTGTAATTTCCGAATCTTGCAAAAATGTGTAGAATAAAGAATACGCAACGGTAACTATGCCGGTCCAGTTTCTAAATCTAAGAGCACAATGTTCATAAGAGAAAACTAAGCCCTAGTTCTTCAATAAACCATGTACTTCTACAATCCAATATTCTCTCCCCAGTAATATTTAAAATCGACTTTGATTTATAACAGGGTACCATTAAAAGACTCTGCAATGAGAGACCCGCCCAGGCTTACACGAACAGGGTCGACCACACGCAGCACCCGAACGTTTTGCTCCATAAAAAAACACGTAGACTTAACGATCCTCCTCAATATAAGCATTAATAATTCATACACATATACACACGTATATACAAACAGTTGTGTGCAAGAAAATGCCATTCGTATCGCTGACGCACGCAACACACATTATTTAACGCCTGTACTTCAAGCACCACCTTCAAAGCCCTGTGGTTTCCATTCTGTCTGAAGTAACAGACGCTCAGCACGCGCGAATAGACAAAAGCACGGAATTAATTCTTTAAATATTACATTTGATATCGCAAGCTAGCATGACTTTTAAAGGTTCGATCGCACGGGCCTTTATTACTAATTTACACTGAGCGTCCATAATCGATATCAAGAAGCACCAAACAAAGTTTCACCGTTGAGTCCTTACTGATGGAGAGGCCAGACCTAAAAACATGGAGCTGTTTAGAATCTATCCCGTCATGTTATAAACAAACAATTGACTGTCAGATATTTCGTTTTACTTTGATGCCTCGTAGGAAATGAACAATTATGTTTTCTGAAAATAATTGTATAAGGAAATCTAATTACCCAAAAGATCGCATGCTTCAGATATTTATTAATCACGAATTTTTATCTCTTTAAGAATCCAATCTGGCATTGAATATAATATACAACATTGTTAATAAATAAAAACTCCCACGAACTTGCGCAATAGAAAACAACACTCACAAATCACTTCAATTATATATATATATATATATATATATATATATATATATATATATATATATATATATATATATATATAAAAACGTAACTCCATATTCAGCACTACAACACTGGTGAAGTGCTTCAACTGTTGCTTCAAGTTTTGAAGGCGGAAAAACGAAATTCACATTAAGCTCCAAGTCTTAACATTACTAGCGTCATAAATTTCTAACTCCTGGTGTTTTTAACTAAAAATTTATAGGCAAAATTATACCTGTACAACTGATAAATGAGCCTTAGCCTTATAATCTTCCAGAGTAACCTTACAACGCACTATCAAACAGGATTGAGCACTGGAACATTAGTTTGGTATGGGTCTGGGGGAGATCACTCACAGCCAACGCCAACCTAAAAGTAAAACGAAAGAATTACACGAAACTCAATGACAATCACCAGAATTGTTCACACCACGGAACGGGATTTTACCCTGTAAGGGAGGGGGGGAGGGAATTTCGACAGGCGCAATGAATCTTTATCAGCTAAATCAAGTAACTAGGAAAGACTACTAGCAAACTGTTGTGAGCTATAGTTATTTTTTTAAAGTGTACCTGATCTTTGTGACGAACTCGGACTCTGTGCAACAATGCAACTCATAGAGCTGCAGGTTACTTTAACTGGTTGAAAAAAAGATAGCTTATAGAAACAAGACTTCAAAGAGTTAACTAAGAAAGGAAAAAGCAAATTGGTTAATATTTTCGAGATTGAAATGTCCTTTTACGCTGTTTTTCCCTTCAACTACATCCTAAGTACTGGCACCTTCACTTTTTACTAAAATTAAATCAAATTCATGGTAAAACAGCACACAACAAGCAAAACATGTTGATGAAGCTTTCTCATCTTCAAATAAACCCGAGTCACTCTCCGCATGAAATATATAGACCAGGAAATAAAAAGTTCACGACAAACAAATCAATAAACCTAACACTGGCAATCATCGCAAGATCAAATCTGAGCTACTGAATGTAACTTCGACCAACACACATAAAATAGTGTTTGAAAAAGAAAAACAATGTTTCGTTGTTAGATACAGCTGTCGCTAGCTGTTTCAGAATACCAGCCATTCCCGAAGTCGTACGACGCAAACTGAAGGCCAGGTCTTGACAAACACTGTCAAACACGCTCTAATTTTCAAGGTGGCCGGACAGTTCTCCCATTAGACATAATCCCCACGGACAAAATCCCACAGGACATAACACCACAATGTGAAAAGTGGATAAAATCTCACTGTACACTACGGTGAAAAGTGGATAAAATCTCACTGTACACTACGATTAAGAAAAAATATTATAGTTTTGGAGTTTTTGTTCATGACCTAATAGTACATATCAATGAACCACTTCATGTGATGTGGATATGCACTAAATTTTCTTTTTCAGTAAATATTAAAATAGTTTTTCTGTCATTTATTGATTTATTCGAGTTATTTTATCCATATTTGACAACAACAGGTTTAATTGTTTCATTTATTGCTTTTGTTCACTGTTCATGCGCTTGCACTACCACAAAGGTGAACTATTCGTTCTGTTCAAGGGTCGCCAACGGATGTTGTGCACGATATTTCAGATTTGTGTAGTGTAAGCTCATGAACAGAGTAGATAAAAGCGAAAAAAAAATTGATCTTGCAGTTGTCAAATATGGATAAAATAACTGGAATATAACATGTAATTGGCATAAAGGTTTTTTTAATGTATGCTGAAACAGTTAATGTTGTACATATGCATAATAACATGAAGTACCTCATTAATATGTACAATTAGGCTATGTCATATATATATATATATATATATATATATATATATATATATATATATATATATATATATATATATATATATATATATATAATCTTGTTTACATTATTGCAGCCTACTGTGGGATTTTGTCAATTTTTTCACATGGGGATTATGTTCTGTGGGATTTTGACAATTTGTTCACATGGGGATTATGTTCTGTGGGATTTTGTCAATTTGTTCACATGGAGATTATGTTCTGTGGGATTTTGTCAATTTTTTCACATGGAGATTATGTTCTAAAGGATTTTGTAAATTTTTCACATGGGGATTATGTTCTGTGGGATTTTATCAATTTTTTCACATGGGAATTATGTTCTGTGGGATTTTGTCAATTTTTTCGCAAGTGGATTATGTTCTGTGGGATTTTGTCAAATTCTCACATGGGGAATATGTTGACTGGGATTTTGTCAATTTTTTCACATGGGGATTATGTTCTGTAAGATTTTGTCAATTTTTCACATGGGGATTATGTTCTGTGGGATTTTGTAAATTTTTTCACGTGGGAATTATGTTCTGTGGGATTATGTAAATTTTTCACATGGGGATTATGTTCTGTGGAATTTTGTCAATTTTTTCACATGCGGATTATGTTCTGTGGGATTTTGTCAATTTTTTCACATGCGGATTATGTTCTGTGGAATTTTGTCAATTTTTCACATGGGGATTATGTTCCGAGGGATTTTGTCAATCTTTTCACGTGGGGATTATGTTCTGTGGTTTTTTTTTGTCAACTTTTCACGTAGGGATCATGTTCTGTGGGATTTTGTCAATTTTTTCACATGGGGATTTTGTCAATTATTCACATGGGCATTATGTTCTGTAGGATTGTCAATTTTTTTCACATGGGGATTATGTTCTGTGGGATTTTGTAAATTTTTTCACATGGGGATTATGTTCTGTGGGATTATGTCAATTTTCTCATGGGGATTATGTTCTGTGGGATTTTGTAAAGTTTTTCACATAGGGATTATGTTCGGTGTGATTTTGTAAATTCTTCACAGGGGGATTATGTTCTGTGGGATTTTGTCTATTTGTTCGCATGGGGATAATGTTCTGTGTGATTTTGTCAATTTTTCACATGGGATTATTTTCTGTGGGATTTGGTCAATTTTTCACATGGGGATTATGTTCTGTGGGATTTTGTAAATTTTTTCACGTGGGGATTAAGTTTTGTGGGATTTTGTCAATTTTTCACATGGAGATTATGTTCTGTGGGATTTTGTCAATTTTTTCACATGGGGATTATGTTCTATGGGATTATGTTAGTTTTTTCACATGGGGATTATGTTCTGTGGGATTTTGTAAATTTTTTTCACATGGGGATTGTGTTCTGTGGGAGTTTGTCAATTTTTTCACATGGGGATTATGTTTTGTGGGATTTTGTCAATTTTTCACATGGGGATTATGTTCGGTGGATTTTGTCAATATTTCACATGGGGATCATGTTCTGTGGGATTTTGTCCATTTTTTTCACATGGGTATTATATTCTGTGGGATTATGTCCATTTTTCACAAGGTAGGGATTATGTTCTATGGAATTTTGTCCATTTTTCACATGGTGGGGATTATGTTCTGTGGGATTTTGTCCATTTTTAGCATGGTGAGGCTTGTGTTCTGGGGGATTTTGTCCATTTTTAACATGCTGAGGATTGTGTTCTGTGGGATTTGTCCCGTGATATTTTGTTAGGGGGATTAAGTTCTGTGGGATTTTGTCCTGGATTCACTATCAACGTTAGAAACAAATAACGTTCGCTTAATATATTACAACTGAAAAGGAGAAGGTGTCAAAACAGTATGCACATACACGAATTCCTTCTGGGAAACACTTTACACGTAGACCTACAGTATAAACACCAATAAACCGAAATCTATTAATTGTAGAAGATGGAACAGTCAATACAAAATGTGGCAAAAGGCTAAATGAATTATGAAGCAATTTTCCACAAAAAATACAATAAAATCATCGTTAATCATACGAACCCTTAAAACATAAAATACGTGACATTTCATAATAAAATCAATTAGTATATAACCAATTGTAAATTTCCTGAATGAGCAGCAATATTTCAATAAACCAAGGCTGTGAATGACTTGAAACTATTATAGCACGTAGACCATCATAACTATCCACACATAATTCATTCTCGTGTAATGTACTTTTAAAACCAGCAGCACACTAATGAGAGAGAGAGAGAGAGAGAGAGAGAGAGAGAGAGAGAGAGAGAGAGAGAGAGAGAGAGAGAGAGAGAGAGAGAGAGAGAGACTACTAGCTAATGAAGTCGTTTTTGTAACTCATTTTCGTGACCATTCTTCATTTTCTCCTACAAGTGTAGATACTTGCAAGAAAGCATGCGTGCTTGTCGGAATCAATGAAATTGTGCCTAGAATTGCTGGCGACGTCTGGAGGGAGGAAGGGAAATAGAGTTGCAAAGGGAGGCAGAAGTGTGTTGGCTCCTCCCTCTCTACCTCCCTCCCTCCCAACCACGTGATGTGTTGACCTTCAAGTCGTGCAAGAAAAACTACCAAAAAGAAGACAAAAGAACCTGAAAAAAAAGCTACGCTTAGAAGATAACAAAAATGACTGCATATAAACAAACTTACACTTACATATATCCATACACATAAATACACACACACACAAACACACACACATATACGTATAAATAAATGAATATATATATATATATATATATATATATATATATATATATATATATTATAAATATATATAGTGTGTGTATGAGTTTCAACAGTAAATTAATGCTGACAAAAATATATACATATATTAATAACGATGAATACGTAAAAGCTTGTTGTGCGTCTTACCCAAGTAAACTTTGGTTTTACTTGTCTATCCGGTGAATTAGGCTGCCAAATAACAGCTTTTGATACAATCACTTCAATATCAAATTTTTCCTTTATTTTCCACATGGAAGAACTGTGCAACTATAAGTTCAATAGAAACACATTTTGAATTAAACGATGGGAGGTCTTCCTATAAAATGTTTTCGGATTTTTCTTTAACATTGGTTAGCCCAGCAAAAAATTACTCAATTCTTAAAATATATATAAATCTGGTGTCAGACCGTCGGCAGAGTGCACACTCCCACTATTTAAAAAACAATATACACTGGCATCATCTCAACAATGAGCCAAAAATTCTTGATATCAGTAAGATAGGCTTCGAGATCCAATTTATGATATCAGTGAGATATACTTCGAGTTACATACTTTAAAGATTAGGAGAGAACGCCACCGCCACAGATTTAAGTGTACCTTTTCCTAGTACATAATCGTGAATATAACGTTCGGCAGAGGAGGAGGAGAGGGCCATTGAAGACGAAAGCTATAAATTACTGAAAGGTTTGTTAAGGAAGTGATAAAATTTCCTTTTAGTTCACAAACAAATCAGGATCAAACTATACAATAATAAGCAACTTTATACACCAGTAACAAGGAATCCGTTTCATTGTAAAATCGATGTAAATATCAAGGAGATTTAAAAATGTTCTTTCTACCAGATGATCCTGGTAAATCGTCCAGATTTGAAACTGTACCTTTTCTTAACAAAAAGTACGAACAGTCAAATATTATTTAAATTTTAAGACGAGCTTAAATGGAAAATAATAATCAATCATCCAATAACAAAATCTTCTCAATCTTCAGATGATAAGAGTACTGACCAGATTATCACAGAAATCCTTATCTAAGATTTGAATTTCAATTAATGTTCCCAATTATCTACTGTCTGTTCTATCTGTTATAAACACTTCAGTACACGTATTGAGCCTGATAATGCAGTCCCGTTATAAATGCGACTAACCCAAATAAGGGAGATTTATAAAAGAAAAACAAAATAGTTAATATCAGGGATTTCATTATCAACGCCTCAAGAAGTCCTCATGTTTGCTAATCAAAGGCCACCAATACCGAACAAGATTCGATATATGAGAAAAAATCTTTTTTAAGTACTCCCAAACAACGGGAATTGATAAGAGATCCCAACATACGTAGGACTTCCAACCCCTACCCCCACCTCTCTCTCTCTCTCTCTCTCTCTCTCTCTCTCTCTCTCTCTCTTCTCTCTCTCTCTCTCTCTGTGCCGCCTTAGTGGCTGTTGGTGATGTAAAAAAAAAATGACCACATATCCCCTTACCTCTAAAATTTAGAATGGTTAAAAATAAAAGACAAATATACTACAGTATAGGTGTCTGTAATCTGCTATTTAAAACAACACGAAAAATAACTCCTGGATGGTTATATAATTTTCCAACAGTACACATAGTTAACGGTGTTTCTACTGGACAGTACGAAAATCTGTATGCAGAAAGGGCGAAAACTGAAATAGGCTCCCGCCAGTTTAGTATTAGACGCCCAGCATTATACAATATAGTACCAGACACAATTAAACATAAGTCCTCTCTCTCTCCTTTTAATGTACACTTACAGAAACTAATTTTAAATGGTTCAGATTAGTGTGAGTTTTACTGAACGTTATGCTTAATTGTCATATTAATAGTGCTTTTGTAGGCACTACTGTATTTACATAGATATTGGAATTAGTTTTTGATAATACTCATGGATAAGATGGCTTTTATTTACAAATTAAGATATCCTTGGGCCTTTATAACCTATTATGCTTATTTGTTTCACGTTGTGTTATTTTAATACTATTCTTTGTGGTGATGGCGACCTCTTAGGGCTTTGGTAATAAAACCCTCGATATCATTTTTCATAAATTTTCCTTATGTGTGTGTGTCCCATCCATCTATAACGTCTTTGCACTATCAAACAGAAAACTTCATTCTAGATTCCACTGAAGGAGGACTCGAGAAGGAACGAATTCATCAATCCGACTAAAAACTCTTCAGCAAGCCAGATGAAAAGAGTATAATAAAAATGAACACACGGGTAAGAATTGAAATGAGAAGGGGTAGAACACCAGATGGATTGAGAGAAGAGTTCAAGGAGTGGGGGGAGGGAGATGAAAAAGAGGAGGGAGGGACTGATATTCCCATTGGTAATCGATCCTCCAAGTGCGTTGGCAATCATGTCCGCAGTTCTGCATTCTCCTCTTGCCTTTATTCATATGGAATCCCCACACTGTGCCTATACTAGCCCTTCAAACTAAGTCTGTACTTTGCAACAACTAATAATTATGTACTAAATACCATTAACATTTATTTAACTTGTCTCTCAAAGTTTACGGTTTACCTATTACCATTCTCACTCAAAGGTAAACGACACACACACACACACACACATATATATATATATATATATCTATATCTATCTATCTATATATATATATATATATATATAGATATAGATATATATAGATATATATATATATATATATATTATATATATCTATATATATAATAAATATATATAGATATATAGATATATATATATATATATATATCTATATATATATATATCTATATATATATATATATATATATCTAGGAGATAGTAGGTTGGCCAAGGCACCGGCCACCCGTTGAGATACTACCGGTAGAGAGTTGTTACTATTCTTAGAATATTTTATTTTTCCTAATTTCCTTTCTTCACTGGGCTATTTTCCCTGTTGGGGCCCCTGGGCTTATAGCATCATGCTTTTCTAGCTAGGATTGTAACTTAGCATTTAATAATAATAATAATAATAATAATAATAAAATACATATATATATATATATATATTATATATATATGTATGTATATATATACATATATATATATATATATATATATATAACATATATATATATAATCACTAAGTTGGAAGAAGGATAAGCAAAACGAAAATTTGGACTAGCGCTTTCGCATTTTCATACCTCTTCAGGTACAATTGATACAAAATGTTAGGAACAAAATCAAAGTGCCCTCTCTACGACAGAAGTAAACAGGAAATAATACAATAACATAAAAACTAGTATACTACTAGTTTAAAAATTACGGTGAGTTTTAAAATGACAATTGTTTGAATACATTGTTTATAAGTAATTCATCCAGTTTATACATTCCTGGGCTACTGTTGATCAATCTCACATTTGTTTTTCTTTATAATACATAATTCTATAATATTACGTTCTAGAAGAAAGATTAGACGACTGATTGACGAACTAAGAAAGTTTGCGGGTGTGGAGCGCCATAGAAATACCATAAACAAACGAAAGTGGAAAGACATGTCTAAGGCCTATGTTTTGCAGTGGAATAGTAACGGCTGATAAGAGCTCTGACTGCAAAGGCACTGACGTTTTCGAAAATCCAAATGGCATATCTTCCTGATGTTTTGTGCTAAAAATGTTTTCATGTATGTTAGTACCCTCATTGTACTTTATATATATTGTGAAAATCTCTATTAATCAGTAAGTCCTCTTGAAGATGTCTCGAGACGAAGCTACTAAGGATTCACCAAGTATTTTATATAATCCTTAATATATAGCATATTAAAAACTTTATGGAATGTTAGATCTACATTATGAGAATTAACATAATCCAATTACTATATCTACAAAACTATTAGAAAAAAAAGAATGATCTAGATAAAACATCAAATATTATGTTTTTAAAATGGGGTGTATAAAAGAAGAGCGAGTCACTTTCACAAACTATATACGGCCAAAAGAAGGAAACAAATCAGTGATTCGACCCAAGAAACAATAAACAGCTGGGCGTGGGATATACAGCTGTAAAGCCACAAAATTGACAGTCTCTCTCACTGTAAAAACAAAAGTTATAAAGCTCCAATACCAAGGAATACCCTGTTCTTTACAGAAATTCTAAACACTGACTTACGTCCAACTATTTACGAACGGCGATCCACTAACCCACAACCAACACTTCTCGCAACATGTCTAAAGATTTCGGAGGAGTTTGGAGGAAATTTCTAATAATGGTTCCTTTCTCATCAAAGTAAAGAAAAAACGGAATGGTTTCCTGTATAATGCATGGGTTAGGTGTCATCACATTAAATAATTTCAACTAATGAGAGAGAGAGAGAGAGAGAGAGAGAGAGAGAGAGAGAGAGAGAGAGTGAGTCTATAATGTGCAGTCAAACAAAATATAATCTCTGTTACTTTCGTTTCTCTAAAGAAACATTTGCAAGCCTAAATAGTTATCTATAACTTTGAGCAAATGTTAAATATATAATGAAAGTATTTTCATAAAAAATTAACTCCCGAATATCCCAAAATCTGTAATAAATCTACGAATTACTTAGTTTAAACAACTGGTAAAGTTAATGATCGTGAAAATCTAAATAATACATCAAATTGAGCGTTTTACCATGTGTATTCGGCTAATGGGGATGGAACCTTGGTTACTCTAACTATAAAATACTTTAATCAAGGTCAAAATTATCAAGATCAAAATATATTAATACGTATCACTCAAAGGACACTTTGAACATAGAATATAAGCCAGAATACGCATCATATTAATGAAAGTTGACAGAACAATTGACAAATTCCGACAGGATTTTACGGTTGGTTGCCAATACTAAGAAATACATAGATCTTATTAGCGGATACATCATAAAAGCCAAGTCCTCCCTGGTTATATCAAAAAGAACTTTGATCAAAATATAGCCTCTAATGGAAAAAAAAAATCACTTTTAATCTAAGATTCACTGAAGCATTATTACACTATACAAATTATTTTCGATTATGAAAACAAAATATTTAGCAGGGTAAAGTATGTTCCTCATACAAATCACAATATTAAGAGCTTTGAGGTATCTTGTTCACATTAGAAAATCCTGAATCCCGGAACATTCGCCTGTTCAAATGATAGCGACTCTCGATGAATGATATTTTAAACAAAAACTAAGCTGGACTTTAATTTTATCATTATAATCCTTATCAATATTGCAAACCAAGCTCAAGATTTAGTTTGAAAACATGATTGTAAAAATCCCAAGGAGAACTCAATATTGAAATCAGTCAATAGCGGAAAATAAAGTTTACGTAAATAGGCTAAAGAAGTTATATACCAAAAATAAAACAAACCTAGACAGATATAGGCCTATATGGTGAAACGAACACGACAAATAATAAGTCAACTATGATACAGGGCTTATGCCATCCTGCTCAAGGTAAAAGCATTTGCAATAAGTCCGAACTTCTGAAGTTCGTCCATTTCAACTATATAGTAAGGATCATAATTTCACAAATTGGTTACAGTCGAATAAACTTGTAGAATATTGTGGTAATGAACCTTGCTCAAGAAAAGGCAAATTATAGAATTTATTGCAGATCTAGCACTACGTGGCGGACAGTATAATCCGGGAAGATCTAAATATGGATATAATGAAAAACAATTCTCACGGTTAACTTCAGTCTAAGTTTTTTAGTGTCTGCAACCTCACCTTCCATGTGAGTTATGGATGGGGATTAGGGGGAGTTTATAGGTCTACCTGCCGAGTCATTTGCAGCCATTGGTGGCCCTCCCTCCTTCTATTTGGGTGGAGAGGGGGTTTGGGTGCTGATAATATGTACATATGGTCGGTCTCTAGCATATTGTCCTGCCCCTTGCCTCTGCACTCTTGAAGGACCTTTATACCTGAAACTGATAAAAAATAGCAAACGACGTTTACTGACAATCAAG
>NC_090731.1:87821034-87828534 GCF_036898095.1 Palaemon carinicauda
AATGATGATAGCAATAACAGTCTGGCGCCAAGATCATTGCAGATGCCAAAAGATTACCAGGGGAGATGACGAAAGAAAAGAAATTTAGAGGCCAACATTATAATTCTGAATTAATACGTGATATCACACGGGCGCAGGCATTTATACAGAGAGAGAGAGAGAGAGAGAGAGAGAGAGAGAGAGAGAGAGAGAGAGAGAGAGAGAGAGAGAGAGAGAGAGAGACTGATTTGAAGAATTGATTGTTTAGAATGTACATCGCCCAAATATCGCGTCGAGTGTGCTATAAGAGCACATCTGGATATATAGCGAATATAACGAAGGACCCCCTTTTAAACGTAATAAATCAAAACACCACCATCATAAATATTGTCAGTCAACGGCATTCCTCCGTCGAGCGATGCTTCAAATTTAGGACGCTCAACATATCGTTTCAAGAATGGATCACGAACCCCAAGTTGTCGAAAACTGTACAGAAAACGTATTTTGTCTTGAAAGGCTAACCGAACATACGGTTGCACACGGAACAATACTGGAATGACATTTTTCCGTATGTGACAACTTCAAAAATAAAAACCTGAAATCAGAAGGTTCTCTTACATTATATGTTTCTTAATTAAAAAGAAAATATTCTTCGAATAACTAACTCTTTCGTTATATCTGATCAGCCTTCAGTATAACATTTGAAGGGCAAATGTTAACCATATTGCAATGGCAATAACTAAGTCTACAAAAGAATCCCAATAAATCCATTTACATGTTGCTGTTGTTGGTCCTTCTGGCCCAGCACGGGCTCTTGCAATTCTGCAGGCCGTTTTCCATTTACTTAATTCCCCTCAGGCACTCCTTGTGCTGTGTCCTCTTGCTCTCGCCGTTTCAAGCCACTCAGCTTCACAGGCTTTTTCAAAGCAATGAATAATGTAATCAATTCAACCGGAGTCTCAATAAAATTTGAGATCTGAAAACATGTTTTTACTCCTCTTCTTCCTAATGAACAACCTCCTCTTTAAAACCATACACTGCAGGCGCAAGTGCACGCACACAACGCAAATCCTCTGAAACTGATTTCATAATTTAAAAAATCTGGGACTTTGTCAACATAATACGAGGGAAAAATATATCTAAAAACAGCCAAGTTACGCAAACATGTGGTCAAACATATCAGTGAATCTAAAATTAAATCAGCAGATTAAAAATAGGCAAAAATAATGAAGTCCCTGATTAACGGGAAATTGCAGGCACCGTTAATCTCCCTCTTCCGATCATCCTCATCGAACTCTCACAACCAATACAAGATTAAGTGAATAAACGAAATTGTATTGATCCTTTACACTCAGCATTGGGGAAATGACCAACAACGGCTCCGTTTCCCACGGAGATCTCGGGCGTCTTAGCTCATCTCATTCCCAAAACCCTCATGTCTCAGTACATACTCATCACAATTACAGTATACTTACACAGAAGTTATGACACTACAATAATAAATAAAAGCCTCCTCTTTTTGTTTCCAATGAAGCAGATTAAAAGGTATAATTTTACTACCATTCTTCCATCTTGGTTCATATCGTTAAGGAAATTATATCGTAAAAATAACATAAAATGAATAAATCAATATAAGCGCCTTCACCCCTTCCCCTCTCGCACGGATTACCAAATACTTTACACAACTCACACTTCTTCCCCGGCCACCCTCCGTCAGCAGATCATCATTAAAGAGATATGATCCTAATAGACTAAAGTCAATTTTTTTCCTGTGCATAATTGCACTGACTCGCTGGGGTGCCCTTTTACCTTGAAAAAGTTTCCTAATACCTGATTTGTCGGAAGTATTTTTGTCCGAACACCTTCATTGTTCTCAAATAATCATTATGTAATGTGAATCGAAACTTATTTACTAACATATATTTCTCCATCAGATATAGGTTTTGTCAAAAAAAAATGCTAAAGAATAAATAAAGCATCGTCCTAGTAAGTCTAAATTTAATAACACAATCCGCCGAAGTCAAAGACAGGAGCTTGTATTCGGATGCACGCTGCATAATTTTTAAACTTTTCACATATTTTAACACAAATTGGGATAAATTACACTAAGCTTAAGAAAAAACATATAAACTTTCCTTGAATACCAAAACATAAAAAAATCGAGGGATTGATAAAACTCGCTATAGCAGGAGCCACCTAGAGGGAACCTGGGTAAAAACGAACATTTTACTGTCAAACACCGAAATGGGAATGGAGGGAAGATTGTAACTCGGAGGTGAAATTATGAATTCGTTTAATTGGGATTTTTATGCAATTTATGCTACACTTCAGTATGCTCAAACCGAAAATATTGCTATTAATAAAATCTAAACCTTTACGGAAAAAATACCAAATCCTTTCTATACGGACTTACATCATAGACCTACGATTCAAGTCCGTATAGAGAGGGATGAGATAGAGACGTCAGCTGAGATGTTGGAACACACACATATGCATGAGTGTGTGTCCATCACAGATTGATATAGTGTGTATAAGCTACATACTTTACACAATACACAAGAATCTAAACCTTTATGAAAAAAAAAAAAAATTGCAAACCCTTTCTATACGGACTTACATCATAGACCTATGATAGAAAAGTTTTGCTATTTTTTTCGTGAAGGTCTAGATTTTATTAATAGCAATATATTTGGTTTGAGGAATCTGTAGTGTTACATAAATTGCCTAAAAATTCCAATTAAACAAATTCATAATTTCACCGCCGAGTTACAATCGCTATACATCTTTTCCCTTCCATTTCCACTTCGGTGTTTGACAGTAGAATGCTCCTTTTACCCAGGACCCGCTCTAAGTGGGTTCTGCTTGTACCTAACCGCTATTTTCACCAATAGCGAGTTTTATTAATTCCAGGTTTTTAAGTAGATTCTGGTATTCAAAGAAAGTTTATAATAACATGTTTTTCTTATGCTTAGTGTAATTTATCCCAATTTGTGTTGAAATATGTGAACAGTTACAACATTATACAGCGAGCATCAGGAAACGACCTCCTGTTATTGACTTTGGCAAGTGTTGTTATTAAATTTAAACTTAGCATGACGATACTTCATGATATACTTATTCGTTAACATTACTTATTGACAAAACCTATATCTGAGGGAGAAGTTTAGGCTAGTAAAGTTTCGATTCACATTACTCAGTGATTATTTGAGAACAATGAAGGTGTTCGGACAAAAATACTTCCGACCAATCAGGTATTAGGTAACTTTTCCGAGCTAAAAGGGCACCCTTGCGAGTCGGTGCAAATAAGCACCGCCAAAAAAAATCCACTATAGTTGTACCTTGATTCAATCTTTAGCGTTTTTTTTCCCTAAGTAACACAACCGAATACTGACAACTTTAAGGATGATGAAAAAAAAAAAAAATGAATTAATGTTCTATAGATTTTTTTCTTCAAAACCGCAACAAATCAATTAGAGACAATGAGAATGGGCAGTATTATTCTCAAAGCGTGAGTACGACACTATGTATCCAAGTACAGTGAATGCATTAGTCTTTCGGACAGCAGGTACTGTACGTATGTTGAAATATACATGTGCAAAAGCAGGTTAAATGTAGAACCTGTGAAATATAGATGTAGAAATAATGATGTACCTTGAAATTTTTACAAAAAGAAAAATCCTTCCAAGTTTGTTTTCAGGAATATTGATTTATACTGTAGCTTTAAAATTTTTTGCTCCGTGGGAAAGTTAAATGAATACTTTTAATAACGAAATTTCTGAGTCCTGAATATACAAAAAAGAAGAAAAAAAAACTATGCCATGTAATATCTAGTCATAAAAAACTAAAAGAAAAAAAATATATGTAATAGACGAATCAAGTATTCTCAAGTAATACTTCGAAAATGTCCTAAAATCATATAAGCTTAACATTACCCTAATCACGCAGCTAATTTTCTTAAAACTGTTTTCTTCATCAGATAGTCTTTCTATCACTAACCTCGTCAACGTTTATCACGGCAGTTCTTAACAAAGCTTAAAATTAAAGATAAAATACATTGAAGGCTCCTAACCCGTTGTCATTTTTTATATCGAGTCAAGGGTCGAGTTAAAAGTATTGGTTTCAGTATCGTTTTGAATTATCTATGACAGGTTGAAGAGAAAACATCTTGATATATAATTAAGATATATTTGAAATCCACAGCCTAACTGCATAGTGGTTGCCCAATTTTTTAAATTCACTTTAAACCTACTTCCTGCAAAACTGTCAAATTTATTGAAAATTCACAACACATTTACGAAAGGAGTTTACGAAAATGTCTATCCCCTTGGTCAGTTCTTCCTTATATCGTTAATACTGGTAATATCTTGCCATGTTTTGTATTTCTAGAATGCTGTAACAAAAAATATTTTCACTATATTTGAACTATCCATTCTCTACAAACAGGCAGCAGGAATTTGAAGACTTTAAACACTTGAAAAAAAAAATTGAAACTCTCTCTCTCTCTCTCTCTCTCTCTCTCTCTCTCTCTCTCTCTCTCTCTCTCTCTCTCAGGTTATAGCTTGAAAATAATATCACAAATATTTAATTTACAAATAATTCCGATTTGTATACGAGCGGCACAAATGAGAAGTTTGTTCAGGGAATTTCAGATTTTTCGAGAAGAGCAATCACAAATAAAGGGAATGATGGAAACGAGGATAAATATGGACACCAAAAACAGTCAAGATCTGTCACCCTAACATCAATGACACCAACAATTTCAGCATCAAACACGCATTGACTAACAATAACAAGATAATCCTATACAAGCCAGCAGAGGGGGAGGAATTAATCCTATTGCATCAGGACTGCAATCATCCACTAAAACAACCTCGTCATTATGGAGATGGGAATTCTATTCCATCAGCCGTTCTACACTTACTGTTATAATAGCTGCCATAACTTAATCTTCACTACAAAGGCACCTTCAAAAATATGAGTATTCAAAGGAGGCCGAGCTCCAATTGGGGGAGGGGGCCTTCATGGATAAGGAGCAAAGGAGTCCACTATGTTGATCGAGAGCTTCTTGATCATTAAGTTTTAACTTGAGACATAAGGAAATAACGAAGAGAAAATAAAACTCAATAAAGAGATTACAAGATCCGTTGAGGGAGAGAGGGAGTATCATAACAATGTTTTTGCAATGCTTTGTATTAATCACGTAAAAGGTAGAGCACATTGACCACGGTTGCCTTCAACCCCTTCTGACGTCAAGCAGAATCATGACGTCATGCAATCCTTTTACCCAGACGCCCTATCCTCAAGGGGTCCCTCTACCCCCACCCCTCTTCCCACTCCCGTCACGATGCCTTTCTTGAAGAACCTCTTTAGTACCTCCACAATTGCTCCTAAGACCTGCCTCTCGGTCACCAATTTGGAGGGCAAATGTTTCATCCACTATTCGTATGATAACCCCCCTCACCCCCTACCTCATTCACAACAATAAAATACGTATTGAAATTGCCATGAAAATATCTGTAACTTCACATTTAAAAATTGCTCTCTCCTTCCTTTGATGAATTAACACTTAATCGTTATCAACACCCATGGACATCTGATAGAATAAGAAAGCAAAAAGCCAATAGTGAGTCAATATTGATGGAAGTGACTAATAACTAAGGAATGCATAAGCTGTTCATTAGGATGGTATGCAGGAGTCCTCAGTAGCTCCTTTTATTAAGAAGCAACAGTGCTTCTCTGTATGATATTCTCAAAGGACTGTTGTGTCTCATTTGTAAAATAACGAGTGTCGAAAATCTTAAAAAAGCAAAAAAAAAAAATAAATAAATAAATAAATTACAATGAACGGGGGTCGCAAAATAACTGGTCTCCTGACCAGTAAAGTTGTGCAGCGTTTGTTTGGGTTATATCTTGAATAGGTGACCAACAATTATGCAACTGACACCCGATATCCCATGAATTCGTGATTTCATCCGAATAATAAAATGTCATTCGTCCTCTAAAATGAAGAGCTAATAAGTTCTTACTGTTCTTCGGTCGGCTAAAAGGATTAAAATGTCCTCCAAATATTATGTATTATTGTTACGGCTTCTCATGTCCTGATGTCCAAATCTCAAATTCAACCCTACAGTAAAATGCTGCTGTATCGAAGAGGGTTGAGCACTACGGCAAAAACCTAACATATTCAATTCCATAAATGAATATAGTCAAGCATGGGACACATGCACGCCCTCTAAGGCGACCTGAAACCTTGAGTAATAAACTACTGTCATTTTCCTACGTTTGCCGGAATTTTTGGAAAGAAATATGCCTCTGTCACCGAACCAGTCAAAGAATTTTGGGACCTAAATAAATTTCCTACCAGACCCAAATCCTTTCCGAACACCTGTCAAATATGTAATAAGGATTAGTTTTTTCCTCTACGAAACACGATCGCTAGACGTCGAATATGTGCATCTGTAAGTGATATCACGGCAGTGATAGATCATACTTTTTCAATTATTCTAAGACATCCACAGTTGTATATGAGAACAAAGTGTCACATATACATATATATATATATATATTCAAATAAGCCATATATATTTTAGATATATTAATGTCTGGATTCTCTTAACGACCTCGGGGTCAGATCCCCAGGCGATATCACACAAAGACAAGAGCTTGGCTCCGGCCGGGAATCGAACCCTGGTCGGCAAGCTTATATAGACAGTGACTAACCCATTCGGCCGAATGGGTTAGTCACTGTCTATATAAGCTTGCCGACCAGGGTTCGATTCCCGGCCGGAGCCAAGCTCTTGTCTTTGTGTGATTTCGCCTGGGGCTCTGACCCCGAGGTCGTTAAGAGAATCCAGACATTAATATATCTAAAATATATATGGCTTATTTGAATATGAAAAACACGTAAAAATGTGCAAAATTTATCATATATATATATATATATATATATATATATATATATATATATATATATATATATATATATATATATATATATATATATATATATATATTGTGTGCGAATGAATATCAAGCCAAAAATAGAATATATTATCGATTTTATCCTTAGGAATAAAGATAACCAATGGACATTATTTCATTATAAGTACCTTTGGCAGGACCAGGATTCGACCCTAAGCATCTAATACGAGCAATGACCTATAGCCAAAAACACTTATGATAAAAAAAATATTTCCAGAGGATATCTATTTCCAATATTTTATTCAATATTAAATTTGTATATGTATATGTATATGTATATGTATATATATATATATATATATATATATATATATATATATATACATACATATATATACATATATATACATACATACATATATATATATATATATATATATATATATATATATATATATATAAATGTATATATTCATTATATATATATATATATATATATATATATATATATATATATATATATATATACAGTACATATATATTATATACATATAAATGTATATATATATATATATATATATATGTATACACATTATATAT
>NC_090731.1:87836034-87841034 GCF_036898095.1 Palaemon carinicauda
GTTCCCTGTAAACATAACTAGTAGTAATTCAGTTGCGGAGGAAAGCTGACTTTGAGATAGAAGAGAGGCTCAGTTGCTAATCAAACAGTACTGGCAGAACCCATGCTCATAAAATATCAAAGCAAATGTTTACAAAGACAGAAATAATCGTGTAGCAGCATTAAATAAAATAACGTCAGAACTCCCGAGAGGTGGAATGACTGTAACTGATTTAGAAGTCGAAAAGAATATGGAATCTAAAATAGGTCATTACAAGAAGATCTACGCAAATTGGAAAATTAAAAAAGTCGGAGGTTGGTACAAAAGACATTTGCACAACCAAATTATGCCTTTTCGATATACGAGTATAGCATAACAGAATCTGTTTCAATTATGGACACCTTAGTTTCATTTCCTCTAAGTGTTTGATCGTGAGGAAAATTCGTAATTCTCTCTCTCTCTCTCTCTCTCTCTCTCTCTCTCTCTCTCTCTCTCTCTCTCTCTCTCTCTCTCTCTCTCTCTCTCTCTCTCTACGAGAACAGGGTAAACAAATTTTGAACATTTTATCTTTATCACTAAAACAATTTGGATTTAGTTACGAACACATAATCCAAAGTATGACCAGTCTCAAACAGTATTTTCTTGGAATAATATAGGGTATACATTGCACGTTGATAACAATAACATCCTCAGTTCACTGAAGGGCTATTTTAAGTTAGGCATATGTGATTCTTTAAACTTCCAGACGTGCTTCTGGAAAAATGCTTCCTCTCTTATATGTGTCCTGCTTAGCTATAAAAGGTGTTTAGTTCTCCAATAAAAGGTATAAAGCGTTTGGGCCCATGAGTATAGTTTTTAAAGCCTGATTCATAATCAATTTGAGATTCCTTGAAAATGGATGAATGGCTCCTCTTTTCGCTCCGTCTTTGCAATTAGTCCTTCCATGTGCCATTCCATCGTTCTCAAAAGATCAGGAATAATCATGCTGCATAATTTAATTTATTGAATTGTGCTTCAATTTTATGGTGTACTATGGTTATGATGCTCCGTACTTGAAGCTGATAACTACTACTTGATTCTCGAGTACAGATTATAACACTGATATAGATAACAGAGATGCCAGCGGATATCAGCTTCGGACATTTCTTCCAGTCTCTGTCTGGTAAAAGGAGTACAATCCTGGTAGTCAGCTTCACCTGGTACCACTGTTTGTTACCATATCAACTTCTTTCATTTCCACGCTTATGACGTCATTCTTTTTTAATTCAGATATGGTAACAGTTTTGTCCGACAGACACTGTTCGACCGTGTGGACGCACCTTAAGAGTGTTTGCGAGTTGTTGTGACCAGCTATTTTTGGATACCAGCTTCTTATTTACGGAACCTTCAGACTGATTACAAGTTGGTGATCTGTAAGGACTCGTATGAAAACTTCGTTTACATGAAGAGGCAATAGCACAGAAAAGAGTGGGTCAGAGTATTTTGAAATGTTTGGTCAAGTGGAAAGAAATAGACGACATTACATTAGTAAAATGTTTGTACCTTTCAGAAGTACGACGGGTAGAAGGAGAAGAGGGCTTCGAAATGGTTGGACGATGGCATGAAAGATGCACTGAGAAGCAACTGCCTTTATATCCAGGAGGTGCAACAGTGTGAGTGCAAGACTGGGTTGGATGGCTTAACGTGTGTATAGAAGTTCAACACAATGATACACCCTCTTGTCTGTAAGTAAGAAACGATTAATGGTGTTGAAGTTTCACTGCACATGGGTTCATCCACAATTCAGCAATTGCGGGAAGTCTGTTTTAGGTTTAAAGGTCTTTCATGAGTGGCAGAAGCAAGGGACAAGACAATATCCTTGAGACCGACCATATATGCATATAATCAGTGCATAAACCCACCCTTCAACCAAGACAGGACCAGGGAGGGTAAGCCAATTGCTACTGGCCGCTCAGTAGGTAGACTTCGTACCTCCCCGAAACCCTCACCCTTACTGCTCTTTCTTGGAACCAAGAATTAGCGACTTTTAAAGAAAAAATTATTTCCTTAAAAAAGTTTGACTGACATCGCCAAACAATTAAGGCTTGTCCAATATTATTTTTTTTTCTTTTTTTTTTTTGTAATCAAAACAAGAAAATGTCTACAACTGATGAAAACTGCGGTAAAATCCCAGAGAAGCATATAGGATCACTAGTTCGGAATTTCATATCAAAACTCTAACTTAATGGAAAAAACCTTAAGATCACACTCCATATAATGCTTTCCATCTTATTAAGATTTTTCTGTTAGTTTCGAATCAACATTAAAATCCTAACAAGGTTTTAAATCCAGTGATACATTTCCTTGCTTAAAAATCAGTCCCAATCAAGTAGCCGATCCTTTTTAGGCATTTCCAGTTCCAAATGATTGGTGTAACACCTTAGATTAAGTTCCGAAACTCATTTAAAATTTCAAAATAGTTGTCACATATGAGGAATGTTCTAGAGCTCAGTAGAAGGGAAATTCTTTCTGTCATATTAGTAAGCAATATGTAGACCTCGCAGACCAGCCCCGAAATATCAGCCTAAACGACGGTAACACCATCAGGAAAATAGCGATTGCACCAAGGTTCTACATCTTCCAGTTCCAAACTCATTTCCTTTTAAGCCCTCTTCATTTCCTTATGCATTTCCAACCTGTAAAGAAGATACACCGACCGCGGGAGAGAAGAGAAAAAATGGGTGGTGTAAAAGACATTCAGAAACGGTAGGCCGCCACTGTAAGAGAAAACACTTGTCTTATAACGAGACCAAGTACAACATTATACACATAATTGGATTCATATTTAACATTAAAAGTCTCTTTGATTATATTATAGTTTTTTCTCATTTAATAATTTTACAAAAGAAGTAAAATGGTTATATTATAAATGAGTTTCAATTTCCCTAGGTTATCAAAAAACCTCAAAACATAGGTGCTGCCATCCCTTTAAATGGAAACCTAAAATATAAAGGTCCCCTAAAATTATATTACACTTCATCCTCAACTTGAATAAAAAGTTCTGCAGACTCTACCTGAAAAATTAAAGAAACTGTATTGTAATTTTGTGAGTGAGGACTATTTTTCATGAGATCTAATCAAAAAGATTTTCTGCAGACGCTTCAACTCCTTCAGACTATCAGCAATTTTTAAAAATGAAACTGAAGTTTGCCTGATGCTAGCCGTAATGCTAACCGTAACATGAAAAAATTGAAGTTCAACAGATTTTAGAAAGAACTTGAACAATAAAAAACTAAAGTATTAAATACATTTGGACTTGTGTCAGACAATTATCTGTTTGATACGGAACTGCAATGCTATATTAGCTTTATTTTCCTTCCACATGGGACACCTAACAACAATACAATTCATTCATTTTGCTTACGGGTTGTTATCAATATTTATTAGATTTCATTTATTTTCACATTTGAAATTCATTGCTAAGGAGCGTCGCATTACGAGTCGCTGAAATTTAACGTTTGTTCTCCATAAATGTTTGTACAATGTATATGGAAGCAATTTTAAGAGTACATACAGTACACATCTTTAATTCCTGACACAACGGCCATAAAAGGAACGTCCGTAATCAGCGCAAATGGACATGTGCACAGATCTTCTACCTCAAAAAATTTTCTCTACTCCTAAAAGAGAGAGAGAGAGAGAGAGAGAGAGAGAGAGAGAGAGAGAGAGAGAGAGAGAGAGAGAGAGAGAGAGAGAGAGTGTATATATATATGTTATATATATATATATATATATATATATATATATATATATATTTATATATATATATGTGTATATATATGTGTATATGTATATATATATATATATATATATATATATGTATATATATGTATATATATATATATATTTATATATATATGTGTATATATATATATGTATATATATATATAAATATATATATATATATATATATATATATATATATATATATATATTAATATATATATATATATATATATATATATATATATATATATATATATGTGTGTGTGTGTGTGTGTGTGTTTGTATGTGTGTCATGCAGTAATAAAATAATTCTAAACAATTATATAAATAGAATACTAAAAAATATGCGTGCAAAAGCAGGATTACCCCTACAATGAGAGCATCTTTATAAAATGATAATATTGGCCATCTCATCACATCTATCCCTAGTAGGACCATTTAACCCATCACTATCAGCGTTACCTTCTGCGCTATCATCGTCTCCAGTGATGTCATCATCGATCGCCATTAAAATGGCAAGATCATAAATAAATCTATTTTAAGGGGCGGGGCCTCATAGAGGCGGTCTCTCTCTCTCTCTCTCTCTCTCTCTCTCTCTCTCTCTCTCTCTCTCTCTCTCTCTCTCTCAAATCCAACGAATCATGATCATCAATCAATTGATTCAGGAAGTCCGATAATGTCAGAAGGAAAAGTCACTCGGACATATATCGACTACAGAGAGAGAGAGAGAGAGAGAGAGAGAGAGAGAGAGAGAGAGAGAGAGAGAGAGAGAGAGAGAGCATTCTGGAATCATCAGTCATTAACGCACAGTGACCAAATATGACAATGCATACTAGCAACAAATGACAGATAATTAGATTGCTAAAATACGATTTTTGTGGATTATCGTCATAAAAGCTGTTACTCTTTCGCGGGGTCTTTCGGGGCTATTATAAACAGTTTATATCAACGTTCATTATTAAGAAAAAAAAAAATCTTCGGCGTGAATCCCCAAATGAAACCCATATTTTATTGGAACGAGTTCATAAAGTTTGCCGGTTGTATATACTGATTCTACCTCCGCCGCTGTATTCATAATAGGCAGGTCAGTAATCAAGACTGAAGGAAAAAGAAAGGAAATCAGACGTGTTTTCAGATATATTCGGCCCCGCTTCCAATCCCTTCCATTAATTTCCCTTAGAACGGATCACAAGCCTCCTCCTATCCCTGACCCTTTCCATCCATCCACTACCACCAAAACTACCACCAAATCTCCA
>NC_090731.1:87846034-87893534 GCF_036898095.1 Palaemon carinicauda
AGTGGCAAATGGAAGAGTAAAAAGAGCATTAATGGATTATGTGTTGATAACTAAAAGAATGTTTGGAAGATTGAAAGACGTGCACGTGTTTAGGGGTATGGCTAACGGTGTGTCTGATCATTTTTTGGTGGAAGGAAAATTAGTTGTAGCAAGAGAGTGGGGGAATAGAGTAGGTGGATATAAAAGGGAGCAAGTGAGGGTTGAAGAGCTAATAAAGCCTGAGGTAAAAAGTAAATATCAGGACAAGTTGAAAATGGCATATGACGAAGTGAAAGTAAGAGAAACTGGTAATTTAGAGGAGGAGTGGAAGTTAGAAAAGAAAATTTTGTTGGGATTGCAAGTGATGTGTGTGGCAAGAAGGTTGTTGGAGGTACCATGAGGAAGGGCAGTGAATAGTGGAATGAAGAAGTGAAGGTAAAAGTGGAAGAGAAAAAGAGGGCTTTTGAAGAATAGTTGCGGAGTATAAGTATAGAGAAGTATGAAAAATATAGAGAGAAATAGGTGGAAGTAAAGCGCAAGGTACGTGAGGCAAAGAGGGCAGCTGGCCTGAGGTGGGGTCAGGGATTGGGTCATTCATATGAAGAGAATAAGAAGTAGTTTTGGAAAGAAATGAAGAGAGTAAGGAAGGCTGGCTCAAGAATTGAAGAAACAGTGAAAGATGGAAATGGAAGGTTGTTAAAAGGAGAGGAGGCAAGGAAAAGGTGGGCGCAATATTTGAAAGTTTACTGAATGTTGAGGATAATAGGGAGCCAGATATAATTGCTGTTGCAGGTGTTGAGGTGCCAGTGATGGGAGATGAGAATGAGAGAGAGATTACAATAGAGGAAGTGAGGAGAGCACTAGATGAAACGAGAGTAAGAAAAGCATCTGGTATGGGTGGTGTGAGAGCTGAGATGTTGAAGGAAGGGGTTGTGACTGTACTTGAATTGTTGGTGGGATTGTTTAAAATGTGTTTTGTGTTGTCAATGGTACCAGTATATTGGTTTGTGCATGTATTGTACCACTATATAAGGGTAAGGGAGATGTGCATGAGTGTTGTAATTCAAGGGGTATTAGTTTGTTGAGCATAGTTGGAAAAGTGTATGGTAGAGTACTGATTAATAGGATTAAGGATAAAACAGAGAATGCAATCTTAGAAGTACAGGGTGGTTTTAGAAGAGGTAGGGGTTGTATGAATCAGATTTTTACAGTTAGGCAGATATGCGAGAAATATTTAGCAAAAGGTAAGGTGTATGTTGCGTTTATGGATCTGGAGAAAGCGTATGATAGAGTTGATAGGGAAGCAATGTGGAATGTGATGAGGTTATATGGAGTTGGTGGAAGTTTGTTGCAAGCAGTGAAAAGTTTCTACAAAGGTAGTAAAGCATGTGTTAGGATAGGAAATGAAGTGAGTGATTGGTTTCCGGTGAGAGTGGGGCTGAGACAGGGATGTGTGATGTTGCCGTGGTTGTTTAACTTGTATGTTGATGAAGTGGGGAGAGAGGTGAATGCTCGAGTGCTTGGACGAGGATTAAAACTGGTAGACGAGAATGACCATGAATGGGAGGTAAATCAGTTGTTGTTTGCGGATGATGCTGTACTGGTTGCAAACACGGAAGAGAAGCTTGGCCAATTAGTGACAGAATTTGGAAGGTTGTGTGAGAGACGGAAGTTGAGAGTTAATGTGCGTAAGAGTAAGGTTATGAGATGTACGAATGTCATGTTGAATGGAGAGTTACTTGAGGAAGTAGATCAGTTTAAGTACTTGGGGTCTGTTGTTGCAGTAAATGGTGGAGTGGAAGCAGATGTACATCAGAGAGTGAATGAAGGTTGCAAAGTGTTGGGGGCAGTTAAGGGAGTAGTAAAAAATAGAGGGTTGGGCATGAATGTAAAGAGAGTTCTATATGAGAATGTATGGAGCGGAGTTGTGGGGAATGAAAGTGATGGAGAGACAGAAATTGAATGTGTTTGAAATGAAATGTCTAAGGAGTATGGCTGGTGTATCTCGAGTAGATAGGGTTAGGAACGAAGTGATGAGGGTGAGAACGGGTGTAAGAAATGAGTTAGCAGCTAGAGTGGATATGAATGTGTTGAGGTGGTTTGGCCATGTTGAGAGAATGGAAAATGGCTGTCTGCTAAAGAAGGTGATGAATGCAAGAGTTGATGGGAGAAGTACAAGAGGAAGGCCAAAGTTTGGGTGGATGGATGGGGTGAAGAAAGCTCTAGGTGATAGGAGGATAGATGTGAGAGAGGCAAGAGAGCGTGCTAGGAATAGGAATAAATGGTGAGCGATTGTGACGCAGTTCCGGTAGGCCCTGCTGCTTCCTCCGGTGCCTTAGATGACCGCGGAGGTAGCAACAGTAGGGGATTCAGCGTTATGAAGCTTCATCTGTGGTGGATAACGGGGGAGGGTGGGCTGTGGCACCCTAGCAGTACCAGCTGAACTCGGTCGAGTCCCTTGTCAGGCTGGGAGGAATGTAGAGAGGAGAGGTTCCCTTTTATTTATCTTTATTTTTTTTCTTTTTAATTTGGTGATGTCGGCTACCCCCCAAAATTGGGGGAAGTGCCTTGGTGTATGTATGTATGTATATATTATAATATATATATATATATTAATATATATAAAATAATATATATATATATATTAATATATATATGTATATATATATATATATATATATATATATATATATATATATATATATATATATATATATATATATATATATATATATATACATATATATATATATATATATATATATATATATATATATATATATATATATATATATATATATATATATATATTTATATATATATATATATATATATATACATATATTTAATGTGTTTATAGATTCTCACTTTTTCTTTGGGGCACAATAATAATTCCATTGGTTTCACAAAAAGTATGAGTTACGCTTCTTGGGGAAGTTAAATTACTAAAAAGAAACATACTACCAAATAAAAGATGAAAGAAAAAGAAAATAGGACAATAAACCTCATTTAAAGCGACCATCAAATAACCCTATTGGACAAAGGAATGAGTTCCACTCCCCGCCGCCTCCAGCCGTCACAATATTCGCAAGGGAGCGGGGATGAATATTCACTGCAACCAAACCAGGCTATTTCTGCGATGAACACTCGCCAAGAACAATGATGTTTTCCTTTTCCGGAAAACGTCGACAGAACAATTGATGAGAAAATGATTCATGCACGTTCTCGGCAGTGTTAATTACCTGTCTATATACTTATTCTGAGAGAGAGAGAGAGAGAGAGAGAGAGAGAGAGAGAGAGAGAGAGAGAGAGAGAGAGAGAGAGTCTAAAGCTGTACTAGATAGCGAGCATCCATCGAAGACTATTTTCAGGAAAGGACCAAACCAAGGAACTCCCGAAAATGACTGTCACAACTGATCACCCAGGAAGCTAAAGAATGATTGCATTGCTAACATCTTAAAAAAAAAAAAAAAAAAAAAAAAAAAGATTTCCAACATTACATAAATACAAATAATAGTGTAAGCAACCCATCCAAAATGACGGCTCTTTAAATAGATAGATATGCACGTACACACACGCACACGTACAGAGTCAACCCTTCGCAACCCCTCACCTTTTCCTAACTACAACACAGCAGTTGTGGTTTCAGAGTGTACCTCTCGGGGCGCCCTCTCTCATGCGAGTATGACTACTTCTTTCTCCCTATCAGAGGGACGGAGAGAGACCGAATAGTAATACGTCTGGCAATGACAGTCAGCGTGATAGGAGAGAAACATTATATATATATATATATATATATATATATATATATATATATATATATATATATATATATATATATATATATATATATATATATATATATATATAGGTAGTAGGCTGGCAAGGGCACCAGCCGCCCGTTGAGATACTATCACTAGAGAGTTATGGGGTACTTTGACTAGCTAGGCAGTACTACATTGAATCCTCCTCTCTAGTCACGGTTCTTTCCCTTTGTCTACCCATACACCGAGTAGTCTGGCCTATTCTTTACAGATTCTCCTCTGTCCTCATACACCTGACAACACTGAGATTACCAAACAATATTTCTTCTATCAAGGGGTTAAGTACTGCACTGTATTTGTTCAATGGCTACTTTCCTCTTGGTAAGAGTAGATAAGACTCTTTAGCTTTGGTAAGCAGCTCTTCCAGGAGAAGGCCACTCCAAAATTAAACCATTGTTCTCTATTCTTGGGTAGTGCCATAGCCTCTGTACCATGGTCTTCCACTGTCTTGGGTTAGAGTTCTCTTGCTTGAGGGTACACTCGGGCATACTATTCTATCTAATTTATCTTCCTCTTGTTTTGTTAAAGTATTTATAGTTTATATAAGAAATATTTATTTTTGTTGTTACTATTCTTTAAATATTTTATTTTTCATGTTTCCTTTCCTCACTGGGCTATTTTTCCTGTTGGGGCCTCTGGGCTTATAGCATCCTGCTTTTCCAACTATGGTTGTAGCTTAGCAATTGATGATGATAATAATAATAATAATAATAATAATAATAATAATAATAAATATATATATATATGTGCATGTATATATATAAATATATATATTTATATATATATATATATATATATATATATATATATATATATATATATATATATATATATATATACAGTATATATATATATATATATATATATATATATATATATATATATATATATATATATATACCATACGGTAGATATTTATTTATTAATTTATTTGATTAAGTAGCTATAGATCTATCTATCTATCTTTATCTATCTATATCTATATATATAAATCTATATCTATATATCAATATCTATATATCAATATCAATATCTATATCTATATATCTATATCTACATATCTATATCTATATATTTATATTTATATATCTATATCTATACATGTATATCTATATCTACATATCTATATCTATATATCTAAATCTATATCTATATATATATCTATATCTATATATATATATCTATATATATATATATATATATATATATATATATATATATATCTATATCAGGAATATATATTATATATATATATATATATATATATATATATATATATATATATATATATATATATATATATATATATACAGTATATACATAAACATACATATACCGTTTTATAGGAGACTTTGAAAACCCTGAAACACCTCAGTAATGACATACAAACACATGCACCAGACATGCAATATAAGCCTACAATTAGCCCATCATTCATATGTAATAAATAAATTTATTTTTAATGCACTTTCTTTGATTAGTGAAGACAACATATTTGTTTTTGTTTTGGTGGACAGCTGATGACTGGCCAAGCCATTTACATGAAAACATGCTATTTGAATCGAAGCAGACGATGTCAGTATTTCTTATTGTTTATGCAGTATGGTAATGACTTTGTTGTATAGGTCCCAAAATTATTCAAATCGTGGTAGAACAGAAACTTGAAAAAAAAAATCTCACAGCAAGTTGAGTACAGTTACCAAGTTAACTATAAGCCAAACCTAGAATCACACGAACTGAAAAAAAAAATATTCCACCTTGTGAAATTTTTAGAGTTCTTTATTCGATCTGTAACAAATTTTGTATGAAATTTGTACGTGAGGAATTTAGGAAATATTACTGGAATTTTACTTCTCTACCGAAATTTGGTCATGTGCAATTGGCAACACTGCTTTCATGTAAACAAACACTTGAAAACATCACAAATTTTAAGTAATTTGTATTTTTCCTAACAGTACTTACCTCGAACTACTTTCTTAGGAGGATCTGGGATCTCCTCATTAACCGACCAAGAATTTTGCGTAGTTCCCCCTCTCTCCGTTACCTTGTTGGGGCGCCTCGGGACGGAAGGATACTCGCCCCGGGGCAACCCGGGGTCAGCGCTACTAGGTCTGAATCGTCAGTAAGGGTATGTTTAAGTCCTACTCGAACTCCTGTAAGATACTCGGGGCCGGATTAGAGGGCAATAACCCGAAAGTAGTTCGAGGTAAGTACTGTTAGGAAAAATACAAATTACTTAAAATTTGTGATTTGTTCCAACACGGAGTACTTACCTCGAACTACTTCCTTCGGAGACTTATACTTTAGGAGGAGGGAGTGGCTTACAGGCAGGAATATCCCAAACATCTTGGGGCACGAGACCTAGATAGGAGGCTAGGTCTAGACGACCCAGAGGGGAGGTAGGAGAGTCGGGGAAAGCACGAAAAGTCTTCCTTATGTACAACTCACCTTTTTATATAATCCGAACATGGTTTTCCCGCACGCAGGGTCCATCTCTCACATGGAAGGATGATGGGAAAAGGAGAGAGTAGCAGGGAAAGGGGGGAGTAAGGAGGAACTTGTGTCGCTTGCGATTACTTCCAACGGGCTACCCAGGGCCTAAAACCACCAAACTTGCTGCATGGCGGAAATTACTGGCCCAATGGAGAAGGCGTCCAGGGATTTCCTCGTACAGTCTCTCAGGTAGTGGGCTGTAAAGGTGGGCTGCCTGGCCCAAGTACCTGCTCGCATGATTTGGCCCACTGCCATGTTGGCGTCAAAAGCCAAGGAAGTGCTAAGGCCCCTAATATCATGGGGTCGCGGGGTCCCAGGAACCGTGGAACCCTCACTGTCGTAAGTCCTCTTGATAGCTGAAGCCAGAAAGATATCGTGTTCTTAGAAACAGCTCTCTTGATTGGGCCTGAAGAGACAAACAAACTTTTGATAGCTGGTCTGAGTTTGGATGTTCTACTGAGGTATTTCCTAATCGTTCTCAAGGGGCACAGAAGCAGGTCCTCCGGGTTGTCTGAGCGAGGAATTGCTGGGATAGAGAATTCTTCGAAACTAGGGTCCGCAACTGCTGGGTTCTGGGTCTTGGCCACGAATTCTGGCAGGAACTTAAATGACATTTCCTTCTACCCTTTCGAGTGTGAGACTTCGAAGGACAAGCCATGGAGTTCACTCACCTGCTTGGCTAAGGCTAGAACTAGTAAGAACACAGCTTTGAGGATGAGGTCTTTATCTAAAATGTCCTTCTGGGGTTCGAAGGGAGGCCTCGAAAGAGCCCTGAGGACCTTGGCCACGTCCCACTGCGGGACCCTTAAGGAGCGTGAGGAACAAAATTGCTCGAAACTTCTGATGAGCATGGAGATGTGGCGAGATGCCCCTAGATTGATGCCCCTGAGTTGGAAGAATTGTCCCAGTGCCACACGGACTCCTTTGATGGCTGGAATGGAGACTCCTAGGTTGTCCCTCAAGTGAACCAGGAAGTCTGCAATCCTGTGGACTGAAGCGTCTTAGGGCCTCAGGTTCTGTGTGGAACACAACTTCACGAATGTGGCCCACTTGCATGGTACACTACACACGAGGAATTCCGGAGATATCCCGACATCCTGGAACAGTCTTCTCCGAGAATCCCTCTTTCCTTAGAAGGCGCTTGATAACCTCCACGCGTGTAGCCTCAGGCCCTGGGGGTTTTCGTAAAGCCTTCAGAAGTGTGGTTGATGTAGCAGGTCTTCTCTTGCTGGAAGGGGCCAAGGAGGAAGAGTGGCCAGGTCCTGTAGATCCGCGAACCATTCCCTCTCCGGCCACCATGGCGCTACCGAAGTCATCTTTGTAGCCTTCGACTGTCTTAGCTTGTTGAGTACCTGCCTGATGATCCCGAAGGGAAGGAAAGCGAACACGTCGAGGCCGTCCAACGAGTGCTGAAAGGCGTCCTTGAACGCTGCTGTCGGGTCTGGTACCGGAGAACAGAATACGGGTAGCTGCGCATTGAGTGTCGTGGCGAACAGGTCTATCACCGGGGAGCCCCACAGCTGGAGAATCTCCCGTGCCACCTGTGGAAGTAGGGACCATTCCGAGCCTATTACTTGCCCTGTCCCGCTGAGGCCGTCAGCCAGGACATTTCTCTTTCCCGGAATGAACCTGGCTGTGAGCAGAATGTGGTTCTCTTTGGTCCATTCCAGGATTTGAGCTGTGAGGGCACACAGTTCTCTTGACCTTAGGCCTCCTTGCTTCTTTATGTACGCCACTACTGTGGCGTTGTCGCACATGAGGGCTACTGAGTTTCCCTGAAGGAGATGGGCGAACGTCGCAAGGCCCTTTTGTACTGCCATGAACAGTGACCACTTCCCCTCTGCTGTTTCTGCGAGAAGATGAGCTCCCCACCCCTCTTTCGATGCATCCCTGAAGAGCAGCAACTCCGGAGGGGCGGACGCAAACGGTATCCCTTTCAGTGTGTTCTTCCTGTCGGACCACCAGAGAAGCATGTTCTTGGAGACTGGGGTCATCTTGACTACCTTCTGAGGGGACTCCTCCGCTGACCAGAGGTCCTTCAGATTCCACTGTATCGACTTCAGCTTGAGTCTCCAATGAGACCAGGTGTCCCATGAGCCTCTGCCAATCCTTGGCTCTCCTTGGGATGTCTGCTAGAAATGGGCGAATCACTTGGTCTAGGTTGTCTAGCCTCTCCTGGGAGGGAAAAGCCTTCGCCAGCTGAGAATGCAGGACCATCCCTAGGTACGTCATCCTGGTGGATGGAACTAACTGGGACTTTTCCAGGTTGATTGTAATCCCGAGGTCCCTGCAGAACTGTACCAGTTTCGTGCCCTGCTCCTTTAAGTCTACCTCTGAGGCTGAAAGAAGCAACCAATCGTCTAGGTATCTGATCAGCCTGATGACCTGTTTGTGTGCCCAGACTGATACCAGGGAGAATACCTTCGTGAACACCTGAGGAGCTGTTGACAGGCCGAAACAGAGGGTCTTGAACTGCAGGGATTGGGACCCCCATCTTACCCTGAGGAATTTCCTGCTGGAGGGGTGTACGAGGATTTGAAAGTAGGCATCCTTGAGATCCAGAGACATCATGAAATCCCCTTCTCTCAGGGCCGCCAGCACCGACCTCGGCGTGTCCATCTTGAAAGAAGTCTTCTTGATTAACTTGTTCAGGGCCGAGAGGTCAATGACTGGCCTCCATCCTCCCGTAGCTTTCTCCACCAGGAATAGCCTGCTGTAGAACCCTGGGGATGGTTTCTGGACGGGTTGGAGAGCTCCCTTCCTCAACATGGCTGCCACTTCCCCTTGTAGGGCTGCTCTCATCTCGGTGTCCTTGGGTGCCAGCCATTCTGCTCGATGTTCAGGTATTAGAGGGGGCGGATCCGACAGGAAGGGAATCCTGTATCCCTCCTTGAGGACTGTCACTGTCCAGGAGTCCGCACCGTTGTCTCGCCATGCTTGCCAATAATGTTTGAGGCATCCCCCCACCTGAGGCGTGGGAAGGTGTGGGGAGCCTCGCTCCCTATCTACTTCTGGGGAGACGGTTATAACGGCCTCTCCTTGAGCCTGAATATTTTGGTCTAAAAGAGGCCTGGGCTGGGGCGCCGCTCCTGCGGGAGGGCCGTGGGGATTGATGCCAAAAAGGGGAGGAGGCTTCCTGTCTAGCCGGAGGTGTAGGCGGGTAGGCCCTGTCCGCTGATGGGCTGCCTGGGCTCGGACTAACTTTTCACCTTCCCCACTCTTTCCAGTGTTTCCACTACCGCCTGCAGGGGGAACACAGTCTAGCCCCACACCGGTGCGTTTTTCAGGAATTTGGCTTCCCGCTCGGGGAGTCTTCGGGGCAGTCTGTTCAGCACTGTGCCCCTCCTCCTCAGGACCCAGTTTGCCATCTGGGTCAGGGACTGGAAGGTTAGAAATTTCATAGCCCTCCCCCCCGAGCGGATCAGTTCCTACAGCAGGGCCTGGTTTTCTGGAACCGATAGGTCGTGCGCCATCTGAAACCCTGCTACAGTATCTTCTATGGATGATTTGGTGAGCACTGGATGTCTTGTTTTACTGTTAGGGAAAGAGAAACAACGGTCTCCTTCAAGTATATCAATCATGGCATCCATCAGCTCACATTGAAAAATCTGAGCGGATCCCACATCAGTAAAAGTGTTTACCTTCCAGGTATCGCAAATAAGTAACGGCTCCCATCTGATGATTTTCACACTCTTATCACGATCACTACAATCTCCTTTAACTTATCTGAATACAACATATGAATAAATCCTGATATAAATCGCAAATTAATTCTCTCTCTCTCTCTCTCTCTCTCTCTCTCTCTCTCTCTCTCTCTCTCTCTCTCTCTCTCTCTCTCTCTCTCTCACCAAAATCTGCAGCCGTTTCTAGCCCACTGCACCCCTGGGGTTTTGCCAGTTTTCATCACTACACTAGCCGGTGTGGATTGGTGATGGTGGGAGATTTCCGTCTGATCACTCACAGAACACCAACCTTTTATGGGCTGACTGATCATGGCGATACGCAAACCCTCTCTCTCTCTCTCTCTCTCTCTCTCTCTCTCTCTCTCACACGCATGAAATTGTGCAGATGCAACAAGTTAGTTATTCACTAAAAGAGCTAATGCAACTAACTTTATTAGGAAGGAACATGAGTACATATACAACCCGTTCCAGTCAAGAATGGCACAAAAATTCAAACACAATGATGCAAGTTCATTCAGGGGGGAGGATAACAATATAAAAGAAAACAGAAATACCGTTACCGTGTACCAGCATGTGTGAGACGTGCAGTAGATGGCTCCCGCCCCAGCTAAAAAAGACATACTTGTAAAATAGGGTACCCTGCTCTTCAGGGGCGTACTGTAAGCGGATCATCAGGCAGTAAATATGCAAGTTTTTGGCGATTAATGGAGGCCCAGTTTTCTTATCCACACATGCTGAGGAGGAATGCTTTAGGCGTACAATGGATCACGAGGAAAGGGCCCAAGTGACTTCCTAGTGTCATTGTCCAGGAAAACGTGCATTGCCGAGTGCAGATCTATCGGTATGTGTTGCTTAGCTGGGGGCTTGTAAATCTGGCGGCAGGGAGAAAAAATTTCCCACGTGACGTAACTGCTGGAGATTGTTGGAGGAGGTTGCAGTCGGTAGAAACGACCAACAGGTCGTCATATACCATTTTAGCTGCCGAGATATCCAGGTTGTTTTTAGGAGTGGCCCCTAGTCCCAGGAGGGCCAAGGAAAGCTGGGTAAACCAGTTGGAATCAACAGTAAAAACCATACCGTTGGCAGCAGGTTGTATGAGGTTGTCTGATGAAGGGTGATTACCAGATTTGCTACTGATGTCCACAATCAAGAGGTGAAAGTGGTACCCCTGTCAGAAATAATATGCTCGGGATACCCAATCTTGCTGGTCATCCTGAGAGTAAGGAAGATGTTCAAGAGGCGGAGGTTGCAGTTTCCATGGGAATAGCTTCAGGCCAATGAGCGGAGCGGTCGATAATGGTAAACAGGTAACAATGTCCATTTGATGTGGGTAGGGGATCTACAACATCAGCGTGAATGTGGGCAAAGCGCCGCTGAGGTTGAGGAGAGGTACCCACACCTGAATGCATGTATCGATGTACTTTTGAGGTTGGCCATGAAGTACAGGAATGAACCCAATCCTTAGCATCCTTAGTAATGCCATGCCAAATGAACTCTGTCTTCAACAGCTGTGCAATAGAACGGCACGAGGGATGTGAAAAGCCATGTATGTAATCAAACACCTGTCGGTGCATGGGAGAATGTATCCACAGTCTAGGTCCACCAGTACTGACGTCACAGAGGAGGGTGGCGTTAGAGTCGTTGAGAGGGACGTCCTCCTACTGGAGGGAGATGTGCAGGATATCCTACATACTTGGTACTCTGGATCTTTTCATTAGGCTTCTGGCAAGGCGTTGTAATCCAATCCCAGGTGAATGGTGGCCAATGTGTTTCTTGACAGGACATCGGCAATGGGATTCATTTTCCAAGGGATGTGCTGAAGGGTACAATTGTATTTAGCACAGACTACCGTGCGAATGACAAAGGGCATACCTTCCAAGAAGTGGAGAATGTGATGAACAACCAAGTGCACTGTCAGCAATTTGCAGTCGAAGGTAGAGTAGCAGGATTCTGCCTTGGACAGTTTTTTACTGAAGAAGGCCAATGGGCATGACGAGCCATTGACCCTCTGCTTGGAGACTGCCCCAGTAGCGACATCGCTGGCATTAGTGAAGAGGAGAGGTGCATGTAGCATGGGAAAACTGAGAGCAGCAGCAATCAATAAGGCATTCTCTGTGTTGCAGAAGGTCACTTCTTGAAGGAAACCCCACTCCAGGTCTTTCGGCTAGCCCTTTAGGAAGGCATAGAGAGGGACTAAAGGTGGCGGCGATAGCTGGAAAGAAACAGTGATAATAGTTGATCATACCAAAGAATTCTTGCAGAGCTTTGACAGTCGTGGGTGTGGGGAAGTTCTGAATGGCTGGTACCTTCTCAGGGACGGGGTGGACTCCTTCAGTAGTGATGTGGTGTCCTAAGAATGATATTTTGTTGGTATCAAACGAATACTTGTCGTACCCTACTACAAGGACGTTCTGCTGTAATGTGTAGATGACGGAGGTGTTCCTCTTTGGAGGAAGAGAACACAAGTATGTCGTCCATGAAACATACACAGAAGGGGATGTCCCCTAAGATGCCGTGCATGGAAAAACCTTCACTCTTCGCTTTGTGCAAGTAGGTCACATCGGCGATGTTTGGGAAGGGGTTGTGATCCAGTTCTGTCTGCATGCTCCGGCCCCTTTAATCCCCCACACAGATTCAGATAGCCATCTTTCTTCAGGGCAATATGTAAGAGTAATGACCATGGGCTTGAGGCCTTTTGGAAAAGGCACATTTCTTCCATTTTGGCAAACGTTTGTTTTACGACTACCAAACGATCCGGTTCCAGATATTTGAATCTGGCAAACACTGGGGGGCCCGTTGTCTTGATATGGTGATAAATACCGTGTTTGGTGGCAATCGTGGGTGTTTGATGAAATTCTGGATGGAAAACTTTCGGGTATAACATGAGGAAGTGGGTGTAGGCATCCGTAGGCATACTGATGTGGAGAGCGAGGTCGGAGGGGGCAGACTGAAGAGGTGTCGAAGAGTACATATCCGAGTTGATCAACAGACGGTGAGCGACATCAACCAGGAGTTGGAAATGTGAGAGGAAGTCTGCACCGAGTAATGGCCTTGTGACGTTAGCCACAGGAAACTTACAAATATATTTTGTGCTTCCAAACGAGGATGTGAGGGTTTTATAACCATTGGTGGGTATCGCAGATTCGTTGGCAGCTACCCGCCAGATGTTGGCAGACTTAGACACAGTCATGTCCTGGAGAGTAGCCTTGGCAGAATAGAACGGCAAGCACCTGTGTCTACCAAAAATCACACGCCTGTACCTGCATTATTAAAAATTAAAGATTAGTGACGGGGAGGCCACCGCCACAAGCGATGGTCTACTAACATGTTTTTTGGCCACTGACAACCATTCACACATTTCTTCGTCGTAGCCCGAATTTGGAGTGGTAGTAGCAAAACTGCAGCCAATGGGCGTCAGCATGTTGCTGGAGGTCGTTGGTTGGGGCGCAAGCAAGCATGGTATATGTGGGTGGTGGGCGGCTTTGTCGCCGCTCCGCCATGACAGCGGGTGGCCATCTGCATCCAACCACATTCACGTCAGCTTTAGTCAATGTTGAATAGTTACCCACTTTGTCAGGAGTGGAGGTGTTGATGGAGATAAGGATGGTGTTGAAGTGGCTGCCCACAAGGGGATCGACTTTGGTCATCAGGTCCTTGAGGGGAAAATTATCGACATCAGGGATGGCAGCACATACAGGTTTAGGTAGGCTGCATACCCAAAGGGCACGGAGTAGATTCACTTCACAAGGAGAGCCAACTGTGGCAGGTTGCTGGGAAGCAAAGTCTTTTGGTCCTCCAACAGTTGTTGGGAGCTGAAAAAGTTTTGCTATGTGGGTAGCCAGTGATGGCGGGTACTGCTCCAAGAGATATGATTTGAGGTCTTCGTATGCTATAGGGGAGTCTCTTTGCTCACACAGCCACTCAGAGACTTCAGGGAAAGTGTCACCGGGGATCGCCGCGAGAACGTAATCTGCTTTTGTGCTTGATCGAGTCCCGCCATTGATGCGAAACTGGACTTTAGTATGCTGATACAAGGTGAACGCTGCTTCGCTAGTGAAGGACATTAGTTTCAGGTGCGTGGCGTTGATAGTAGAGTTAGTATCTGAGGGCGGCATCATCAAACAGTAAGACGTAGCAGTGTGTGGTCACTAATGTGCAAATGCACCAGTCAGGTATTAACTGAAAAGCGGAGTGAATGCAACTAACTTTATTTGGATGGAGCATGAGTATATATAAATCCTGTTCCAGTCAAGAACGGCACAGAAATCCAAACATAATGATGCAAGAACATACAGGCATAAACAGGTTATCAGTATGAGGAGAGAACGATATCAACAAAATACAGTAAAAGATATACCGTTACAGTGATACACGTGCGGTACAAAATACATACATACATACACACACACACACACACATACATATATATATATATATATATATATATATATATATATATATATATATATCCACGAAGACTGGTCTAAAATTACAGATCATTTAATTTGCATTCATTTGATACATAGCAAAAGAGGATGTAGGACTATAATAGCATCCAGCATTTATCCGACCTGCAAAAGCAGAGTGAATAGGTTACCACCAGGAATATGAAGCTCTTCATTGCCCATGAAAAACACTAATTCTGGTCCAAATTCATCCACCATAAAACGAATATATGTGCACTTATGCATCTATTCTTAGAGTCGACTCCAAATTTATAATCACACTACTACGTCATGTTATGTTTAATTTTGAATCGATGGCTGAATTTTATAAATAAAAGTGTAAATCTCATTTTGTAAATATTCAATCTCTTAAGCAGTTGGTATTGTAAATATGCAGAGGGTTTTTTACACCTTTTGTTTTGCGGTTACATGGGTATTCTATTGCTAACAGTGATAATGAGCCCAATAGGAAAAGAAAGGATATTGTAGTTTTAGGGTACGTTTATATATATATATATATATATATATATATATATATATATATATATATATATATATATATATATATATATATATATATACACACACACACTTGACCGTCGAATATTTAAGGTATGAAAATGTGAAAAATTTTACGACGCCGACATCGAATAAAAAAACAGTTTCTTTTTAATTCTTGTCATTGAGCGAACTTCCAAAACGTTAGGTTAACAATTGAAACACAAAAAATTTATACCAAATATACAAAAATCCATTGAAGATTTTTAAAACTCAAATTGATCAAACCTTGTAATTAGACCATTAAGATCTGTACCATCATCGTCCCTGTCACCTGAAAAGGTTATATTCATTCTCAATCTAACTGTGAGGCAAGAATATAGATTTCTCAAAAAAAAGGAGAAATAATAAAAAATAAATGTAATCATCATATCCAGCTGTTACTACAGCTCTTAGGAATCCGTTTCCATAAATCATGCCAAGTATTGAAAGAAGAACAGAGTAGACAAGTGTCCTATGTTTTCTTGACCAACATATTTCAAAGGGCGCACAGCTGCATGTGCATGTGCAGCACTTAAGTAAACTAAATGAAAACCGGCTTTATATATAGTAGATTGAAATTCAGGCTCTAATTGAATGAAAGACTGGATGTTAGCCATACATCAGGAGAATATTTGCTATTGACGTCTCTATACAAGAAAACATACCATCAAAATAGATATTAAAAAGATAATTTCCGGTAACTTTGCACCAGAACCTAAAACGGATAAAATCATGTTCCCATATCTGATAGCCTACTTCAGATAATCAAGTACGCAAGTTAGAGAAATTGTTGAATTCTTATACATTCATCAATTTTATAAGCAATAAAGCTCATACTAAGAGAGAGAGAGAGAGAGAGAGAGAGAGAGAGAGAGAGAGAGAGAGAGAGAGAGAGAGAGAGAGATTGATTGATTGATTTGAAGTTCTCTGGCATCCTGTTATCGAAGGTCATTGACGTCGATATTGTTTATTATAAATAAAGATTAAAAGAATATTCAATTAAACCCAGAGAAGTAAATATGTTATAAAAATTAAATAGCATTAAGAAGACCTGTTTCTGATATAAATTTAAAAATGCCACTAGAAGTAAATATGTTATAAAAGTTAAATAGCATTAAGATCTGCTCCTGATATTAATTTAAAAATGCCACTGGAATTGTACGACGCATCATGTCCAAGGATCTTGGCAAGGATGAACCTGCCATCTTCACCACGAGCCTCAAACAGATATCTATTTCTTTCAGTGCTATAAGTGGGGCATTCAGTCAACAAATGCCTCACTCTCAAGGGTATCAAACAGTCGTCGCAATATGGTTGGTGTTGGCCAACCAGCAGAAACTCGTGTGTCATCCGAGTGTGACCAATGCGGAGACGACAAAGAGTAGTCTCCCATTTGCCAATTGTTATAAATAGAATTCTTAATTTCTGGTAAAAAATCATTACAAAGAATGGGAGACCTTCTTGGTAGCAACTCGGCTGTAGCACTCTTTGCCAGTGAATCTGCCTCTTCATTTCCAGACACACCTACGTGTACCGGAACCCAGCAAAATCGAACTGTTATACCTTTTAGGCCAATAATTAAAAGCCACTCTAAAATCTATAAAACTAAAGAATTACTAGAATTAAAACCTTCTGAAGCTTGAAGGACACTTCTTGAATCACTACAAATGGTAAAATTGCCCTCCTCTTTTAACTCGATTTTCTCAATAGCGGTTAGTATGCTATATAATTCAGCAGTAAAAATGGAAGACATTGGAGGAAGTGCCCCTCTACAGTTAAAAGAACTACTATATACTCCAAATCCAACGCCAGCATCAGATTTGGAGCCATAGGTATATATAAAAGTTGATTCCCTATGTTCTTCAACGTGTTCTATGAAAAGAGACCTAGCTTCTAATTCAGTCATGTTTTTTAATACCAATAAAATATTTACAAAAAAATATCTCTGGTAATTTCCACGGAGGGATTGATGTTATCTTAAATGGAAGTACCTTACCTCTAATTTTATCAAGACTGTTTAATAATTGTTTTACTCGAAAGCCAAAAAGTTGAGGAGATTTTGGGTGCAACTCAAAGTATGTTGAGTTCCTTACAAGGCTTGCAGTCTGAAAAGCTAAGGAGTTAGGGAGTCTTTGTAACCTAAACTAATACCGAATAATGGAAGACATACAGTAATGGTCTAGAGGTAACTCTCCAGCATCAACAAGGAGACTTGGGATAGGTGAGGTTCTAAATGCTCCTGTGGACAATCTAATATTAGCATGTTGTATTGAATCTAATATCTTTAATCGGCTGGGGTGGCTGAGGAGTATATTTCACACCCATAGCTAATTTTGGAAAAAAATTAAGGCCTTGTATAATTTTTAAAAAGTTTTACGGTCTGGCCCCATGATATATGGGACAATACTTTTGAAAGATTCAGAGCCTCAAGACATTTAGCTTTTAATGCCTTCTAAGTGTGGAACCCATGTCAGCCTACAATCGAAAATCAATCCTAAAAATTTTGCTTCCCTTACACACGGGATCCATTGACCTTTCATATCTATATCCGGGTCTGGATGTACTCCCCGGATACGACAGAAATGTACAATAGTAGTTTTGCTTGTTGAAAACTTAAACCCATTCATATCAGCCCACTTAATAATTTTGACCATTGTGAGTTGTAGTTTTCTCTCAACCATTGCCATTCTAGCTCCAGCAAATGATATGGAGAGATCATCCAAAAATAGTGTTGAGAGAACATCCCGGGGAATGACTGAGGATATCCTATTAATTGCTAGTGCAAACAGGGTTACACTCAGCACACTACCCTGAGGAACTCCCTCTTCCTGACATTTACTCTCTGATAGAGCTTCCCCAACTCTCAATTGAAAAACTCTTTATGTGAAAGAAATGATTGGATAAACAGTGGTACTTCTCCTCTCAATCCAAACTCATGAATGGTTTTAAGTATACCATATCTCCATGTAGTATCATATGCCTTTTCAAGGTCAACTAAACACTGTCACATGATGCTGTTTGGAAGCAAAGGCTTCACAAGTAGAGGACTCAAGTTGTTGAGTGCATTTCCTGAATCCACATTGAATGGGTGATAAAATACCCTTCTTTTCAAGGTACCACATCAGCCTTGCATTGACCATCTTCTCCATGATTTTACATAAACAAGATGTCAATGTAATCGGTCGATGGTTTGCTGCTAAAAACTTGTCCTTACTGGGTTTTAAAATGGCTAAAATAATGGCTAGATCCCAAACACTTGGATAACTATGATCATGCCATATTCTATTAATAATGCTTAAAATAAATAACTTGGTATTAAAATGTACATGTTTTATCATTGCATATGGAATTCCATCGGGTCCAGGGGCTGTATCGTTGCAATAAGCAAGTGCAGAATCAAATTCTCTTTCAGTAAAAGGAAAATTATACAACTCTTCCCTTCCTTTGGCAAAATTTAAAATGTTCTTTTCTTCAATGCTCCTATACTGGTGACCAGGAGCTCCTTCACACTTGTATGAAACATTTGAAAAATGATCAGCCAGGGCATTGCTAACATCATTTGCTTCAGTTACATACTGACCATTCACCTTCAACACTGGTGGTGGGTTGGGGGTGAATTTGCCAGCTATCTTTTTTATTTTCCTCCACACAGGAGATGGTGGTGTTCTACTGTTAATGGAGGAAACAAAAGACTTCCATGACTGGTGCCTAGCTTCTTTCAAGGCACAACAGAACTGTGCTCTACATTTCTTGTATACAATTAAAGTCTCATCAGTTCGGCGTCTACGCAATCCTGTTAGAGATCTTCTTGTGGCTCTGTGCAGGGCAGTTAGTTCGGAAGACCACCAGGGGACTAATAGTCGTTTAAATAACCTTGTTGTTTTGGGAATTGAATTGACTCCTGTTGTATGGAGAATTCCATTCAGTAAGTCTATGGCATCATCAATATTTTCAACCTGTTCTGCATCCCCCTCAATTTCGCTTAGCTCACGAAATTTATCCCAGTCCGCCTTGTCAAGATTCCATCGTCGTGATCTCTATAAAGATGGACCATTGTTGGCGTTTATAATGATTGGTGCATGATCACTAGTATGCCAATCATCTAATGTCCTCCAATCAAAATCGATAAGGGAATTAGAACTTACGATTGATAGGTCAGTACATGATAAGGTACCTGTCTGGACATGAAAGTGTGTGGGCTCTCCTGTATTAAGGAGTCCTACATCTTCATTTTCCACATTTGATGATATGATATTTCCCCTCGTGTTTGCTAAAACATCACCCCACAAAGGATGTCTACTATTCAAATCTCCAAGTGAAAGAAAAGGTTGAGGGAGTTGTTGAATCACCTCTATTAAGTTATCATAAAAAATGTTACCATTTGGAGGCAAATACAGAGAACAAATTGTGTATTTTCTCCCTATATCAATCTGTACAACCACTGCCTGCAGGGGTGTATGAATAGACAAAGATACTTAGGGAACATCTCGACGAACGTATATGAGAATTCCGCCATGGCTCCCCACTTGATCATATGGTGTCCTATAACTAACATTCACGAGGACAAGGAGTATTATCATCAAGTTTGCTCTCCTGTAGACATATAATTATGGGGGAATGCTCATGAATAAGGAGCTTAAGTTCTTCATATTTGGCCCTTAAACCCTGACAATTCCTATGCAAAATGGAGGAAAAAACTATGGTTTATAATTTGGTAGACCCCTTGCATGGAGTCTTCCCATTAGCAGTTTTTGATCTAACACTATTTCCAGGTGGTTTTATTAAAGAGGGTCTTGATAGATTGTGTTTTGCATTTATGGTTTTTTTTTGTCTTTTGTATCTAATTGTCGAGGAGGATGGTGGACATCCAATTGAATTTCAGATCTATTAAAATTGACTTCCAGTTTATCAGAAACATCAACAGACAAAGCATCATATTTATTTGATGTCGTAATGTTGATATTTCTTATGGAAAGGGGGGAGAGAGATGGAGGTTTCTCTCTTTTCCGATTAATAGGTGGTGAGTTGCCAGGTTTTTGCACCTTCCCCAATACAGGTGCACCTAGTAACTTGGTGTCAAGTGGAACCTCCATCAAATCAGGCAAGGACATGGCCTGAAAGAGGTTAGTACTATTGTTGGTAATGGGGGGCGAAGGCTGTATAGAAATGGGCGTTGACCCAGTTTTAATACATCGTGGCAGAGCCTCAGAAGTCTTATAGTACTTTATTATTAGAAGTTGTATTTCTCTTCTTAGAATTACTGGCAGTGCTGGGTGGGTTTGATGTCTCCTGTAGTAAATTTCCCTTTGATTTTATGGCCTTTGATTTATTCAACAGTCTTTTTGCATGTCCCACACTTATGTGTTCTAAACTTGTTTTGTTTAGGGCAGCTTCCTCCAACTTATACAGTTCGCATCTCCTATTGATTTATGATTCAAAATGCAGTTTAAACACCTGGCCTCAAGTGTACATTCTCCATGATAAGTTTTGGAGCAAATACCACACTTTTTTTTTATTTTTGCAAACCTTGGATGGGTGTGCAAATTTATCACAATTAAAGCATTGCAGGGGCTTTTGTTTGAAAGGCCAAACTTTAATCCTTTTATTTTCAATAACAATATGGAAATGTACATCAGCATCCTGGAAAGTATGTATAATCATTAATGTTCCAGGAACTTTATGCACTTTCCATACATTTAGTGGACACATGGAAAGTGTCTCCTCCTTGTAAATTCGTATAAGTCTTTATTAAAGACCACTCCCCTTCCATAACTAAAATTTAGATGAGGTTTCATTTCTAATGTAACTTCATCACTGCCTGTCTGTAAGTTAGATAGTATTGCAGACTGCGTCGAGGATTTGGCATGGATGAGATAACTATTTTTCCCAAAACGAGATATATCTCCAGGTGCAATGGGTCCTACTTTTTCTGAATCAACTTACATATTTTAAAATAATTCCCTATTATCCCTATAGGTTCAACTACAAGCCACATTGGTGGTTTGGGTTTTCTCTGTGAAGGCATGGGTACATTTGTGTCTTTTTCAAACCAATCAGCAGGTTTGTACACATTAATTCCTTAGGGACCTTATCACAAAGAGCTCCCATGATGTTCAATTTGTTAATTTTAATACTACTAATATTACATATGGCATTAAACGCTTCATCATGACTATCAAAACATATCCAAGAGCCCCATTTTTCATCACCGAGTCTCATCCTTATTTCCTTTATCAATCCATAGCACTCAAATACTCTATACATATCATCATAGTTTGTCTCTAATGTAATTTAGGAAACATGAAGGATTCACAGTTTCCCTGAGTTACCCAAATTGCTAGATTTTTTAACATCAGTAGAATGCACCTTTTAAGTTCGAAAGTCGTCAACAGAATTTTCCTTAATAAAACTAGCTGAGGAAACCAACAGTGCCAGGAAAGAGTTAGCATATCCAGGGGATGAGGGTTTGTTATTTGAAAAGTCCATAAAGTAGGGGTTGAGAAAGGGATTCATTACCTGCTTGAGAATATTGAGGCATCATACGTCAGATAGGAAATTTGCATTCTCCACTATCGGCACAATGAGAGTATACTTCCCAGATGGTCCACTCCATACCCTACCCGAAAGATAGCATCAAAACAGATATAGAGGCACAGGTGTTGGCTGAACCCGAGTGTTAGGACAGAGGCCAAGAAACTATGGAATCATCCTCCCCATATCTGTAATGATGGGCTTCCGGCCAAAAGCCAAGAGTCCTACCCCAAGCATTGGATCCCCCTGGATTCCGAAGACCCAACGCTTGAGAATAATTCCGCCAAAAAGGTCCAAACTATCTTCGGGATGGCTGAGATCATCCAATACTGTCACATAAAGCTTTGAACGCAAATACCTCCCAACCGTGACACATCCTCCCATTCATCTAAGCAGGCAGCAATAACGGATGTATAAACATCCACGCCAGCGGCTATAATAGATGCAGAAACATCCAAGCCAAAAGAAAATATATATATATATATATATATATATATATATATATAAGGGAAATTTTTCTCATAGAGTTTGGAAAGCAACACGAAAGAAGATCGAAGTAATATTAAGAGAAAGAAGATGAAAGAGAGAAATTTAGTTTCGAACTGGGGGAGCAATTTCCCCAAGTTCGAGAGCCCTCTTGCCCGTCACCAATTTTCAGCAGGGGAATGATATGCCGAGCTGAAGATCAATGACTTCATCAAGGAATTCTCTCATTAAGAGAGAGAGAGAGAGAGAGAGAGAGAGAGAGAGAGAGAGAGAGAGAGAGAGAGCATCTGATGAATATCTCATTAATAGCTTCACCCTTAGTGTAGGTGAGGGTTATTTCATAAAGGGTCTTCTGTTTTATTGACGGATTAATGAACACATGAAGTGTTCAGAGAGAGAGAGAGAGAGAGAGAGAGAGAGAGAGAGTTGAAGGGTTAGACTACTATTTAGCCCTCATCAATCACGGTCTAAGGTTAGAATCCCATTACAGTGCATCAACGAATCCGGTGGATTGGATGTAGGCACCTAAGTAGATATCGAATGGCCTCAAAGGCCGAAGAATTTGCCGGGCGATGACGACGATTATATTGAATAGTTTCTTATATCAAAGATTTCCTTTTTCTGGCTAATATAAAAAATTCATTCCATTTCTTTCTAAAGCGAACTTCTGCTACTCCAAAAAGAGAAATAATTACATCTATTTTAATAGAAATTACAGAAGGACATCTCTAACTAATCTTTTATTTTATTGAGTTTTACAGAAAAAATCAACATTTCAGCAATTATATATAGCTTTATTATTTGGTTTCTATATGCTTCAAATCTTACAAGAACAATTAATCGTAGTTAAATAAAATGTAAACAAACCAAAATAAAAAAAAAAAAAACTAATATTCTCCAACAACTGCAACCTTCCAGTCGTATCCTACTCCATCTGGTATTTTTTTCACCTTACAATGTCTCACTGTTTTAGACTAACAATTTTCTCTTCCTATCAATCCTCCTATCTCTCTCAAGCATACATACATAAAAACTACATATATACATACATGTATATATATATATATATATATATATATATATATATATATATATATATATATATATATATATATATAAATTAGGAGGCAGACAGAGAAGGGAGTAAGGCCTGTACGGAACGTAGTTTACCTAGGTTACACTCACTAAAGAGACATCTCTTTTTCCAGGTCCTTCCATGGTAGTCCGAGGGGATAGGGATTTGAGACGCTCTACCCTTCACCGCCCCTTTCGGGATGTATCGAGTGTTTCTTCCCTTTGATCCTTTGCTGGGCGACCACGACGGGACCAAGCTTGAAGCCCTCCTAATATTGAGGGGGCAGTCCTTCAGGTAGTGAGTCATGAATGTTGACTGTCTAGTTCATACACTTGCCCTCAACACCTGGCCGACCGCCATGTTCTTCTCGAAGGCCAATGCCTTCTCGGTGCCGATGCCCTGGATGTCGTGAGGTTTAGTGGACCTTAGGGAGGTTTCCTCTTTGATCAGGTACACTTTTCGGATCGTCTCCCGGAGCCAGAAGGAGATCATATTCTTAGAGACCGCGTTCTTCATTCTACCCGTCATCATGAACAGCCTCCTGATATCCGGTCTGAGGGCGGAGGTCCTCGAGAGATACTTCTGCACCGCCCTCACTGGGCACAAGAGAAGGTCCTCTGGGTCATCTGTCCTGGGAATAGCGGGGATGGCGAACTCATTGAAGTGGGGGTCATCTACCGCCAGGTTCTGTGTTTTTGCCACGATGGAGGGACAAATTTGAAGATCAACTCCTTCAACCTGTGAGAATAGGAGACGTCTGCTGAGAGCCCATGAAGCTTGCCTACCCTCTTGGCTGAGGCCAGGGCGAGGAGGAACACTGTGTCCAGGGTTAGTTCCCTGTCAGTAATTTGTCTCAGAGGCTCAAAAGGAGGCTTCTTCAGGGCGTCCAGGACTTTGATGATGTCCCAAGGTGGAGCCTTGAGGGTCCTATGGGGGACAGGACTGCTTGAACCCTTTTACCAGCATCGAGAGGTGCTTGAAGGAGCTTAGGTTCAAGCCCTTGTCGTACTGTCTGGCCAGTCAAAGGACCCAATGTCTGTCTAGCAGTAGTATCTCAACGGGTGGCTAATGACCTTGCCAACCTACTACCCTATATACTGTATATAGAAATATATATATATATATATATATATATATATATATGTGTGTGTGTGTGTGTGTGTGTGTGTGTGTGTGTGTTTGTGTGTTAGCAGCGTAAATGATTTTCATACTTCCAAATGAAAAGACGAATTCGCTCTAGACTAGGGATTGGATAACTGACTGTGAAACACTTGATAAGTGCATCTACCCGAGCCATGATTAATAAACTGATATCTCATTGGATGGGTTAATTGTCTATTTCTATATAGAATTAGAGGACTAGTTTTATATTGTGTCTGGGTTTATACACGTGTCATATATAGAAATATGTGGGCGTTATTCTAAGATGGAATTAATTTTATATTACGAATTATTTGTAGATTAATGTATTTTAAACATGTATATATATACATAAATAATTCATATATATATATATATATATATATATATATATATATATATATATATATATATATATATAAGGGAGCCAAGATAAAAAAAGTGGGTGGTATCAGTGACACTTTAGACATATTATGAAAGCCACAAGGTTATCATTAATGCTACTAAAATAAGTATCACACTTCACACCATCCATTATTTCTCTTTTTATATTTCATTCGGCACATGAAGAAAATTAACTTCGCACAAAACACACATTACAAAAGATGAATTATTGATGCTATCCTTTATTAAAATATACCCCCAACTTACGTTGAGATTTAAAAACGGTTCTAACCTAATCTAAAATAATTCCTATTGTTTAATAAACGAAAATAATAATGGTATAACGGAATTTAATAATAATAATAACCTCATATAAAAAACATACACACAAACACACGCTGACGGGCAAACAATCTCCCACAATTTGGCCAAACTAGCGTGTTGCTATTAGGATAGGACCACTCGGGAAACAACAATCTCCCAATAATTTTCCATACTAGCGTGTTGTCGTTAGGAAAAGGGGAGGGGGTGGAAAGGGTTGAATGTGTGTGCAATTTTATCTAAATACATAGCCGCCATTTTAACGGGTCACGTACGCTACTACTACTACTACTACTACTACTACTACTACTAATAATAATAATAATAATAATAATAATAATAATAATAATAACAACATTCAAAGAATGCAGACCCTACATCAGGGCTAAACAATTGCAGGCTCTTCTTCAATAAAGGTCACTTTTCACTTGATTTATATTTTATTTCTTCTAATCACTTATTCCAAGTTACGGGGAGTAACAACAACAATAATATCTGTCACCTTAGCTAAAAACACTGTACTTTTATGATAAATGTTTCCACCTTAATCAATTTCATTTAAAACTACATGCACGTTTACCTTCCAAATAGCTTCACGTATTAAAAAAAAAATAAGACATTTATATTATTTCCTACAATCCTTTGTACCGTTTGCATTCTAGAAGACGATCTACTCAAAATTGATTATTTCACCCGGCCATATGGATGGGATAAGAGAAGGAGGTGGAATTGGTCCTACTTTCAATCCACTTGTACAACTACATCTCATAAACCTCTACAGGACAATCGACTTTGTTAAGATATTAAGGCGGAGCAGACAGGTTGGACCAGCAAGAAAGGTGCTACCGTAAAAATGACCTGAAAACCTTTATCATAATTAACTCATCACTTGACCTTGGAAAAAAAAAAAAAAAGAGTTGACGTCAAGAGCTTCAAATACGATCCCCAATTTGATATTTACATTATCTGACTCACGACATAGAGATAACATTAAGAATAATCAAAACAAAAGCGTCTTTTCAGTGTAGGTCAAGAAAAGAGAGAGAGAGAGAGAGAGAGAGAGAGAGAGAGAGAGAGAGAGAGAGAGAGAGAGAGAGAGAGACAATTAACTATATGCTACACTGAAGTGACACAAGGGTTTGTCAAAACGGTCAAGAGTCAATGTTAGGCTGACAAGATTCATCGGGAATGTACACCCAGCAACAAAACCGGCGTCGCCTCGCCAGACCCGACTTGGATAAATCGTGCCCTTCTTGCCCTGAAAGGTGGCCTGACGTTTAAATAACCAAAACATCGTTTGGAAGGTTCGAATGAGAGGAGGGAAATTACCGATATCACTCAAAAAAGGGCGAGAATTCATATATATATATATATATATATATATATATATGAAAGAGTGACAGGTCTTATCTCTTATTCTTTTAAGAAATGCAATCGTTTTCGAGAATAGTTATCGAAAAATATAATCACGCCGATATATTTTAATTCTTTTTTACATTTTTATATGAAACATACTTAAATATTGAGGGAACTGACTATTATTATACGTCAAAATGATATATCCTTTGTTTGCATTATCCTCGCAGCGGCTATCTCTCTCTCTCTCTCTCTCTCTCTCTCTCTCTCTCTCTCTCTCTCTCTCTCTCTCTATATATATATATATATATATATATATATATATATATATATATACACATATATATAAATATATATATATATATATATATATATATATATATATATATTATAAGTGCATATATATATTCATATTTAAAAGTGCACACACACACACACACACACACACACACACACACACATATATATATATATATATATATATACATATATTACCCGTATCCAATATTTTATGTTATTTGGATGTGCCCAAGGATCGCACAAAACCGCTAACTACTTTGCAAGCTTGTGTTGGATTTGTATTTCTTTTGGATGAAGATCTCATGTTCCAAAGATGTTCAGTGACCACCTAAAAACAATGTTAGAACGATCTATGCGCGTTTTCATTGCGAGTTGGAATCATTAATATTAAATGTTATCAATAAGGGTATTACGATCATCTTTATCACTTCAGAAATATTAATAAGCAAACCTTGTCAAGCCATACATCAAGATCACCCAATTGCCACCTCTTCACCTTCATCTTTAACCCCCACCTAGTTATATCCTTCTACCCCCTTCCCTACATGTTCGAGGTTTAAAGGTCTCATAGTTATGATGAGATCCTTCTGGTGGAAGTTTTTAGCAAATGAAAAACAAAATACTAATATGACAATATTTCATACAGTTTTCTTTCCAGGTGTTTAGAATTATTTCCAAACTAAAAATAATGAAGTAAATATACAAAAGACTGATTTGACAGATATCGAGTGATGGATTTCTTGAAGAGATTACCGGGGAACGCCTATAAGGTGGTGGACATCAGGTCATGAAACGAAAAATAAAATTGTAATAATACGAAGAGTCAATGCCATGGAAATATTTCCTATTGTCTTGGGGAGGGTGAAGGCAGCTAGACTCGAACTTTTGAGCATTGACCAATCGTCAACAGGGAAGGGGTTCGCTTGATTGATTGATTGATTAGGAGTGTTCTGTCATCCTGACACCTAAGGTTATTGACGCCGAATTACATAATTTGAGTAAACAATGTGTAAATAGTATAATCTTTTATACCCTACCTCCTATATACCACACCATCACTATAACAATGCACCAATGATTAGCTTTATTGCATGTCATTTCACACATTTTATTTTCACCAACCACTTCTGAAACAATATAATTTATGTTAACTGATGATGCATTTTAAATCTCCAACCTTGAAATAATATAATTGATATAGCAAATAATACTATTTTCTCTAAGAGGGCCGGAGTCATGTAGCCCGTGACAAAAGCTAACCCTAACCACACCGAGCTACATGGCTCATGCTCGAAATCAAAGGAAAACACTGAAATCAACAACTAAACCTTTAAACCTCATTACCTTTGAAAATTTTGAACAAAGGCCATTTATTAATGATTGGTGACCCAATAGATGCTATTTGATACAATACATTATTAGCGCCTACATATAATACGTACATTGTGTATTATTCAAGAAAATTTTATATAGAAATAGGATAGGATAATTCAATCAAAAAGTTATGATAAAATCTCTTGATGAGTTGATAAAATCTCTTGATGAGTTAAGTTTCGAAAAAAATATTAGATTACATTTATTAAAAGAATAAGAAAGTTCTCTCCCTTTTCATATATATTTCCACAATCCTCTGGCCAGGCGACACAGGTTTTGTTGCTGGGTGTACAGTTTGTTTGAATATTGTTTTTGTTTTACCTCAGATTTAACAACTATATCTCTGTCGGTCTTTCTAACATGAGAGAGAGAGAGAGAGAGAGAGAGAGAGAGAGAGAGAGAGAGAGAGATTTTTCTGTTGTAATAAATTTATTGCGCCCATTGGCGTCAGACATTTGAGTACATACATGGTAACAGTAATATTGTTTACATCTACATTGTAATTATGTTATGCCAAAAGAGTAAAAAATAAAGTATAGACAGACATTTAAGTACAAATTAAAATAATATTGTTCACATCTACAGTATATAATGAAGGTTATACAAAGGAATACCAAATAAAGTATAGAAAGACATCTAGTACATATTAAAAATAATATTGTTCATTTCTATATATTAAAGGTTATACAATTGAATTCATATGGAATACAAAATAAAATTTAGTTTCATTTGGTAGGTAGGTTGTACCTATCTTTAGTTAATATTACAAAACAGTTAATTATTCAGTATCCACCAAAGTGAGGATGGCGCATGAGGATCTCATCGAGCATATTATTATCTGTCAATAACATTTTACATATATCAACTACTGTAAATCTTTAGGGTAATATATCACTAGCAAGTGGACATTCCAAGCAATTGTGTTCCAGGGTGTTGGCGTTGGGTACGTCATATAACCTACAGGAGGAGAAGTGAGGAACTCCATCTTGCTCAGCCACTTGCCAAACTGGTCGCCAACCCAGCCGAAGACGCGCACAAACCACATTATTTCGACGAACTATGAGTTCAATGCAGCGATACTTGTGTTGGGGATGAAGGAAGTGATCATAATGCTGTATTTATATACTGGTGACTCTCTCGGCATTACTACGACGATGAGTAAGTGAGCACAGCTTGGCGCACCCTTTTTCTACAGCACAGGAGAGATGGAGTGGGAGCATCAGCCTCTGGAGGATCCAATTGATAGGCAGCCTTTGCGAGATGGTCATCGAAGTTGTTAGCCAGAAGACCTAAGTGAGAGTGAATACATACGATGTGCACTACCAGTGAGCTCAGTTGCCTATGTATTTGCGGAACCAGGCACTGGTATGCTGGCTTATGTGATGAAAGGGCTTGGAGAGCTGGTTGCGAGTCGCAGATGATCAAGCCGTTGTTTCTGGTCCGTGTGATTAAAATAACTGCATCCAGAAATCCATGTATTTCACAAGACGTGGAGCTTGATGACTTTGGAAGGCGACGGCCTGTCCAGCCCTCTGGTGGGGGTTCCATAGTGGGGGAGAATACAGCACATCCGGCACTGCCATCCTGCTGTAGAGGTGATGGGCTATGCTGAGGGACGAGGATAGTCTGTAGATGGTCTCCAATGCTCGTTGTTGTTGAAGTTGGGGCAAGTCAGTCTTAGAGACTGGAGTGTAAGAGATTGCCGGCACAGAAGTTTGCCAGGGTGCAAGGCCATGACCCATGTTCTCTGCCACGATGCTGATGTCAATCCCCTGAATGCTTAAACAGACAGTACTAACTAGTGTACGTCCCCCGGGCGTAGTTGTGGACGAGGTGCATCTAGATCCAGAGAAGTTCTGATGATGTGTGAATAGTGAGAAGACAGGCGAGGGTAATACAGGCATTTGATACTGAAGTAGGTGACATTGGAGTATATTCTCTCAACGAGTGGGGGGAGACGGAGCTCGTGTTGCATGTTTACAATTCTAATGGAGGCTGGACAACCTAGAACAAGTCTCATTGCTTGGCTCTGGAATTTTTCAAGAGGCTGTAGAGTTCATCTGGAAAGTTGACATAGTGCAGGGGAAAGATAATCTATCACTGAGTGGATGAGAGCAATATATATGGTTCTGGCAACTGGGATAGATACTCCTGCAGAATAATTAGTAAGCTACTTGAGAGGAGTCAGGCGTCGTTGTAACCGGGCCAGCAGATCTTGAACAATGGGATGTATTCTTTGTCTTGCTGGAATGGATGGTGTAATTCGCACTGGTGCTCCCAAATATATATATTGTGTGCATAAAGGTACAACATTGTTCCCACAGGAAATTTTGGTAGATTCCTTTCTGGCCTTGGGGAGAAGATTCTAGTTTTTCCTGGGTAGATGATAAGACCACAGAAGGATGCTGATTCGTAGAAGGAAGAAAGGAAGCATTGCAAGTGATCCGGAGAGGTTGAATGAATGCAAATATCGTCTGCGCAGCAAGTGATGGTTGTGTTATCAGTATCAGGAAGTAAGGAAAGAAGGCGATGTAAGAGAATAATAAATAAAAATGGACTAAGTACTCCCCCTTGTGGAGTACCAAGTTCAAGTTCCTTTGCAGCACACGAGAGACTCTATTTCGAAGATATCCACGTATCCACCTCAAAAGATTTCCCTTGATTCCGAAATCAATAAGCTGGTCTAAAATAACGTCTCTATTTGCAACGTCAAATGTACTTTTCAAATCAATGAAGGCTACAACACTGGTTGGGAAGAGATGAGTGTAGAGCTCCATGAGACAATGATGAGTTCCTCATTGGAGAAGGAAACAATATATTCTAGATGAATGCTTATCTTGTAGCCGGAACTTAAGGCGTGCCAGGAGGATACATTCAAATACTTTGCAGAAAAAGGAGGTGAGGGAGATAGGACGAAATTTGTCAGTGACAGGCTTGGGAACGGGTACAATTGTACTATGAGTCCATGCTAGGGGCACATATCCCAGACAGAGGCAGAGGTTGTAGAGCCGGAGGAGAGTGTTGCCAGGTATCTTTATGAGTGTGCAAAGGACTGCATAGGTGATGCCATCACCACCCGGAACTGACTTCTTACTCCTTGCTAAGGCACGTCATAGCTCTTCCTTAGTTATGGGTACATCGTCCTCTTCATCACTGCTCAGTAAGGCGGAACTGAGAAGTAAGGCATGATGGTTTTTTTGTGAAGAGAGAGAGTCTTATATATGAGCTGGAAGGTTGATAGTTCGTGGCTGTGCTGACCACTCATCAATAAGGTCCTGTGCATACTGAGCAGGGCTGTGGTGGAGGACACTTGGGGGTTTCTTCTTCACAATCCTGTTGATGAGGTGCCACATGGAACCGATGCTTGTTTGATGGTTGATGCTGTCTGTTAATTTGTGCCAGGAATCTGTTTTTACACATTGTTGTAGAACAACTAGATCATCTCACGATCATTGATACTGGTGCAGAGTCTCAGCACTTGGTTGTCTCATAAAGGCAAGGCCACCATCCATCGCCTTCTTTTCTGCCTGAGAAATTTGGTTATCCAGTGTCATAGCACCAACACGGTACCTGATATGTGACTTTCTGATATAGTGTGTGCGGAAAGCATGTGTGGTACTAACAAGTAAGGACTAAAGTTTCTCTGGACAGTGGAGGTCAAATGTAGGTAGAAGGTTAGTCATATATGAAATGTACGTAGGCTGGTACTTAGGCGGAATTGTGATGCAAGTGCGACTGTGTATTGGAGTAGGTGTAGCGGGAAGGGAATATTGGATGCGGAGACCAATGTGATCAGAGAAGAGCGTAGGAACCGTTACACAATTGACTCTGGAAGGTAAGAGTCCACTTGTCAAGATGTGATCCAAAATACCACCTCGTGCATGCGTAGATCCACCAGTGTCCCAGCGGGCCAGTTGATTTCGATGAATGTATCCTAGAAGTAGGTTCCCGTTGTGGTTCACAGTGCCAGCAAGATTTCCCAAATCTGGATGACAGGCATTAAAATCTCCCATGTAAACCATACCACAGAGGGTTGGGGCTGGAAGCTTGGCTGTATTTATCCTACCTAGTGCTGCATATACATTGCACAGTCGTATGGTGCCTCCGCCAACAGTAATCTCAAATCATTGAAATGTTGTATCTTCATCCCCAGAGTTTGGGAGAAGTCTATGCTGGATTGAAGTGCGTATATAGGCGATGAGGCCATGTCTTACTAAATGGACGTAGGACACCTAACCAGTGAGCGAGGGAGCTTCTTCCCTTGGCTGATCATCACCAACAAAAGCTTCCTGAATTAGAATAACATCTGGGTGGTGACTATGAACAATTCCCTAAAGTTTAGAAAGTTTTGCCCAGTTTGTAATACCACAGGCATTCCACTAGATGATATTAAGCTTCACTTGGTTATCGGGGAGAGAGAGAGAGAGAGAGAGAGAGAGAGAGAGAGAGAGAGAGAGAGAGAGAGAGAGAGAGGAGAGTAACATTAATTAATTATCTATTACTGGTATTATGGGGATTACTTCTTGAGAGCAACTCCATTTTTAACCTCGGCACTAGACACATAAACTGTTTAACTAATAGATACAAAATTCTCTGATAAATAAAAAGTATAGAACTCCAATATCCTCTTAGTGGGTGTTGTACCAGAGAGCGTTGCCCATACAGTTCCCAAATGTCTTTGAGGATGTGATTCATTGCGAGAGAGAGAGAGAGAGAGAGAGAGAGAGAGAGAGAGAGAGAGAGAGAGAGAGATCCTGTAGAACCAGTTCTAAAAGGTGATCTCGATTATCGTTTACGCATACCTATTTTGAATCTTTGCTGCATGTCAAAAGTGCTAGAATGAATGTGCAATTCTTAAGGAACCAGTTAGTCGTTTAGGATGAACCGAACCATAAAGAAAATCATCATCTACAGAGACAACAGTTTGCTCTGTTGTAAATTATCTGCTGGAAATGAAGGATAAGTACATGTGTCACCCTGTTTTTAATTGATCTTATTACTGTTTTTGATACAGTTGTGCAGGAACTGCTACTAAACGATTTACAATCCATTGGTAGAGATAATGATGCTTTTGTACCAAAACGATTACTTGGTTATCAAACTACTGTGTACGAATTGAAAAATCTTATTTATATGAACCTTAAAAAAAAAGAATTCTAGAAAAATGTACTAGGCCTAATAATACTTTGTACCTACAGTATACTATTGGGATACCAGAAGTATTGCAGAGAAGGAATGAAGTTCAAGCTATTTGCAGGTGAATCAATTTTACTTCTCCATAAATAACATTGATGACATAGCTGAGAATTTACACCACGTCCTTACTAATTTTAGGAAATGGATGACAAACGTCTAAAACTAAATAAAAACAAAACCGAGTTTATGGTGGTAGGGACGAAAAAGGTTAAAATACCTTGGTGACATCCAGATGATTATCAGAGACAACTTGGTCCCTATATCTAGTAGTGTTCGTGACCTAAGTGTATTACTAAATTGTAATTTGTTTTTCATTGCTCAATTAAATATTGTAGTAAGAATCAGTAGATATAGCATGAGAAATATTGTTTTCGTAAAGAAATATCTGGATGAATGACATGTTAAGTAACTTTTGATTAACTGTATTGTTCCCAGGATTGATTACTCTACCTCTATCGAAACATACACAATGTGCAATTTGAACAGTTGAACTGACTGAACAACACTGGCAGCCTATTAATGTTAAGACAAATTTTAAAATACAAGCAATGACTCATCAACTTATCAGAAATGTACGTTAAAAACATTTAGGTGAATTTCTTTACATAGTACATCCAACAAATCGTTTCAACACGAAAATAGTTTCGGATGGTTCCAGGTTATTGTTGCCAAGGTGCATCTTGACTGTGGGTTTAAGAGCTTTCACATATGCGGCTCCCAGATTATATAACAAGCTACTACTAGACATTCGAAGGATTGATGATATGCAGGCTTTCAATGGATTTGAAAAAAAAAAATAGCGCAGTATTGCACCATATGATCCTCTATATACTTGAAAATGTATGCCACAAACAAATCTTGTAGGTACTGCAGGGCGCAGGCCTCTTTCGTGTGTGATAGGACAAGGAAAACAGCCAATAAAGTAACGCAAAACATCGCTAAAAATACATCGATTAAAACTATCACTCCTAAAGTAAAACCTTGCATCGACATTCCCCGGAAGTCAATTCATCTTTGTTAGGACTATGGAGACTCGAGAGATACTAGATGGAGCTTCAAACTCTGAACACTGACTGGAGAATTCGTGCGATGCTGCTTCGGATGTGCCATCTGATGAGATGAGCCATGTTTGTGCAACGATAATAGGATTGATACTGATATAATAGATCAGCCAGGGGGTATTCAATCATGGACAATCAATCATAGACTAACAGTGATTCCTGTATCTATGCTGAAATTACTAGGCAAATCAAGGGAAGCGGAATCTCACCAAATCCAATACGAAGGTTACATGCCTCGCACGGAAATCTGACAAGTTGGAAAATCTAAATTCTTCTTGCAATACATCACTATCAACAAAAATAAGTGTTATGCAAGTTCCCTTGTGATAAAAAGTATTCTCAAATTACTATAACATATATTTTTCCTGTTCAATTATACACTTACATTTTAGGGGGTGATGAGAGAGAGAGAGAGTGGGCGGCCTTAAAGTACGAAATTTCAGTACATTATTACCTTTTGTAAACACCAATTAGCATTTTACTCTCATTGTATTTTTGAGAATCGATAAACGTAACGTACAAATCGCATCCATGTTTACTTATTTGGACATGCAGCCATCGACAACAGACTAATTTCATGATGGATTTCACGTCAAGCATTTCTACAGGGAGGAAACTCATCAACAGACTAATTTCATGATGGATTTCACGTCAAGCATTTCTACAGGGAGGAAACTCATCAACATTGCCATCTTGTTTGTTACTATGAAATATCACTAATTTGTCTCTCATAATATGTACCAAAACTTCCAACTATCTTTAGTGCATTTTTAAAGCTGCAAATAGAAATAAATTGTGACATTTATAGCCTCTACCGAAACAAACTGGGAAAAGGGTTCCATCAGTCCGGAACTAACATTTAATGGAAAGCAATCCAGTGGAAGCCAGCCTCCTACGATTCTCTTTCTATGAATTCGATGTGATGCTCTCCTCGTTCCGCATTCGGCAGATAACACCAAAAACCATATTAAAACTCCAAAAACATTATACGTGATGAAAATAGAAACGATCAATAAATTCATCTCGTAAAGTGAGCCTAAAGCTAGTCTCTGTTCCTGAAACCATATCAATTTTCTGTTCGACGGAAAGATACGGACACTTGCAAGTTTATGGCCACGCGTTTTATCATCCCTGATGCAAAAACACTCCTTTTCTCTTGTCATTTCAGGCTGAGACGATACAAATAAAGTTGGGGTTAAATTATTTTAATAAGAGCGAGGATTCAGGAAAGTCTCCGCATCAACTTTCTGACAAATTTACAGGCATCCATCGGTTCTTTAAAATGATGAGAAACTACTGCCCCAAACAATTTTTATGGTTTTGCAGGCTAGAGACATTTAACTAACCAGTTATTGCATTTTCGGGGAATGTTGCATTTATATTCGCAATAAGAAGCTCGAACTACGGTATCATATCTAGTTTGACAGTTAGCACAATGACACCAAATAATAACAATAACAATAATAATAACAATAATATTAATAATATTTAGTATCAAGAGTTTGACAAAGGTTATTAAAAGAAATATAAACATTAACCATCGTCTTTAATAAAATAAATATAAATTCAACTTTATAATACTGGTCAAGTTCAAAAATATACAAAAACGTGTTATATCAAGAGTTTGACAATGATTAATAAAAGAAATATATTCATTATCCCTATTAATAATAGTACCAAAAATGATGAGACGATTACTACAGTATTTCCAGCTCCACTTTCATATAATAAGAAAAGATCTTTGCTAAAGTGAGGCGGTATGATTCGGGAATAACAAAGTCTGCTGCCGTCCGAGGAGGAAGGTGACCTCTTTTGTTCCTGTCCCAATCCTTGATGCAACTCCGTCTGAATCCCGAACTGCTGTGCCCTGAAAACTGCGTCGTGGTAGATCGTGTGTCTTTTCGGCAGCGATCACAAATTTATTTTCAATCTTTTCCGTGTCAATTTTCACTGAATCACGACTATGCGAATGTTAATTTTTCCGTATAAAATATTGTCATTTCTGTAATCCAATGTTGTCATTAATCGTCCTTTGCAGTTACATGCCCCACACTGCCATATAGTAGTGCTTAGATTTGCTTTGTCCTTTCTGTATGTAAATCAAGTATAACTTACTTTGTATGGTTCACGCTTTAATGAAACTATTTCCATGATGGGTAAATGTACAAGTACTTACTATCAAATAAAACACAGGTGATTCATATGTCCTCACTTTATGAAAAACTGTAGTCTATTTTAAAATGCTAAATAATAGCTTCCCGCTAAATATAAAGATTATCTTGTCACTTTTAGTGGTACTTATACTACTCATCGCTTAAACTACTCATCGCTCAAATCGTTCCGCTGAAAACAACCATCGCTAAAAGAGTATCGCTCAAAACGACTTCGCTGAAACGGACTTCGTCGAACCGGTATATAATCTAATAACAGTAGTAGTACTAGTAGAAGTAGTAGTAGTAGTAGTAGTAGTAGTAGTAGTAGTAGTGGTGGTGATAATAATAATAATAATAATAATAACAGTAGTAGTAGTAGTAGTAGTAGTAGTAGTAATAATAAATCTCAAAATGGTTCACACGAAATAAAAGCAAGGCCAGTTACATAGTCTCAAAAATAAGATACGATGGTAATGGGAAAAGACTTAGGTTCCACTGAGTAGAAAACCTAAAATTGTTAGCCTATACCTCATCAAATTCAGTTTAACCTCAATAACTTCTTCAAACTGATACCAATTACTTAGTAAATATACTTCGCAGAGGACTATGCTAACAAACCAGATACTTTTCAATGGCAGAGGAAAATGCAGGCAAGAAATCATTCCTTATATCATCAACAGTTTTACATTATTCAAAATCAATGAAATCAAATTACGCAACCTAGTCCAAATAAATACCAAAGAATAGCCGGTCTTACCAGATTCAGTCAACACAAATTCATCTAGAAAATATCTACCGCAATTAACCTTATGAAAAAGTCTAATCTTTACATCGCAAAAAATCAGTTAATACACTCTTTCTTAACAAATGAGAACTAAAATTGTGTAAATACAAAGTTGATAAATATGCTTTAATTTCACTTTTTTTTTTTTACTAAGCGAATATCAGACCAAGCGTGCTTTACATTACGTCAAATTAATCAAACATTTTCAACAAACCGAGAAAATAATATTCGACTAACTTCCCACTTGTACCCAGCATCGCGTGACATTAGATGGTTATATAGGCTACAATGGGGAATTCTAAGGGCAGTGTAAATCACTATAATGCGATAGCAGTATCGATAATTGCCAATAACAGCATTATTAAGGCCACTACAACAATTGATATAATGATATGTGTACCTTCTATCGATAATCATCATCGTTCGAGCAAACTTTAAAATGTTGGTGTGACCACGGCCCAAATACCTAAAGTATGGTAAGACCAAACACAAAACAACAACGTAACACTAAAATAACTAAAATGACTAAAGCCAGGTTATATAAAAATATGACTTACATGCATTTAAGCATTTCTCTATTTAACAGTAAGTAGATGGTTAGCATCAATTAAACAGTCAACATTATATCTCCATTGCGAAATTCTTTTCGACTCTTAAGCTAACATGAAATGCTAAAATAATGTATACACTATATGATATTGTTTGTCATGGAATAAAGTCTTCTACATGTTTTATATCTTTTAGCCGCAAAGAATCAGAACTTACGGAAACTCATGGCCTAACACTCAAATAAGGCTTCAAATAACACATGGGTGATTTTATTCCTAACGATCAAATGTGAAGCTTAGTAGTCAATGTCCCTATTTTCACGAGTTAGGACAACGGCCAGAGCTAATGGTGGAGGGGGGGGGGGGGGGGGGGATTCCTCGTAAACTTTCAAATATGTATAAAAAGATAATGAAACATACACACTGATCCCCTTATTATAGCTTATGTCAATTTCCCTTCATATATGGAAGGGCTTTAGGTCAAACAGTAAATCCATTATGTGCACCGGAAGGATCTTTGCATGGCTTGGGAAAGATACTTTCTACAAAGTGATATTGTTATAAGAATGACGATGTTTAAAGAATCAGCAACTAGAACGTCTCACCCAAAACACCTGTTTGTGTTCCGACATCACTTTGTATGTGGTCCATGGGTTAATAAACACACATAATACACATACTCTAAAATAAAGTTTTGTTTCCCAGCAAATGGAATCGTTCAAAGGCAACAGAACTCAAAATTTGAAAGAAAAATTCGCCAACCCAGACAGATAAACCCCAACAAACACAGCATCCAAAAGTAACAAGGATGGATGGAAGACGGATACGTCGGCCGGTGGCCTTAAGCTCACGACGGAAGGGAGGGAATATTGATTCCAAAAGTGACCACCAATTGCTACTATAAACTTCCTATCCCATCAGCCCGATATACCACCCACCTCTCCTCCCTATCCTCGTCTATCCAGACTTCCAGATGTTTATCCCAGGTCTCAGCTTCACCAAAAAGGCAAGTCCTTTTCGACGGGATGGAATTGGGTAACATTTAGATAGGGCAAAAATACAATAATATATATATATATATATATATATATACACACACAAAAATATACACAAAGGAGAGAAAGAGAGAGGGAAAGAGAGGCAGAGAGCTTTTATTTCAATTTACCTGTAAGGAACTTACTTCCTCTTCAAATGACAACGTGGTTTTTCAGACAAAGACTAAACCATAAAATATACAGAACAGGAAGGCAAAAACATTTTTATTCAGTATGTAACAAACACTAATGTACAAGAATAGCAAAAGTAGGTTCACACATTTTAGGATTTTCTCTGGAAAATAGGTACTATAGACTTTGATACTTAAAACAACAGCTTCTGATATATAATAAAAAAAATTCCCATAATTACAGGCTATATATATATATATATATATATATATATATATATATATATACGTATATATATATATATATATACTGTATATAATGCATATATAAATATATACATATGTAATGTATATATATACACACACACATATATCTATATATATATATATATATATATATATATATATATATATATATATATGTATAAATTAGATTTTGATTTATGAATTTGGGCCGTATAGCCCACCGCTAGGACCTGTGAGACTAGGCTGCGCCAATGTTTAACTGGGGCGAAACCTTGCAAGTAGGCTATACTAGGAAGTAACAATTAGAAAGAGCTTGGCAGAAAAATGGAAGAAAAGAAGACTGACGGAACGCTTCAAAGACCCTCAAGTAATGTCTACACTGTACCGCATGAGGTACACACACACACACACACATATATATATATATATATATATATATATATATATCTGTAAATGCAGCCGTTTCTAGTGCTCTGCAGGACAAAGTCCTCAGCGATATTCTTATTCATGTCTGTGGTTTCAGCAGGTTTCATCACCACTCTGGTCAGTACGGATTGATGATTTTGGGAGATTTTTTTCTGATAGCTTACAGCAGGTCAACCTAGTATGGGTAGCACTGACAGGTATAACTTTGTTGATAATGGCGATACACAATACACTTTTCACCACGTAAAGGTAACCCCACTCGGAAAGTGAATATATCTATATATCGATCTATCTATTTATATATACATATATAAAACATATATATATATATATATATATATATATATATATATATATATATATATACATATATATAAATAAAATTCTGAATTCTTGACTTTCTGATTACCTTGATAAAATTAACAATGACATATACATGCAACTGCCCTTGACTTTGTGTCATTTGTTCCAAATCAAAAGAATCAGGAAATAATTGAGCTGAGAAACAAAATGTTGGATGTTAACTTTAATGATCGCATATATTAATGCTTGTTTCGTTAATATAATTACAGTATGTGTAAAATGTGACGACTAACTCCATTATGTACGAATATAAGGTCCAAAAATATAAGAAAATACAAAGCTAGAGAAAATAATTATTTGAATTCAATTGGCCTGCATTCTATATTCTAATATAAAATGTTTATCATTACAAATGTTATCGAAGGGACTAAAACCATAATTCCAAATTGAGAGTCTACAATTTTTCATAAACTTCATTAATTGAGTAAGAATTAAGGAGACACCATAACTCTTCATTACCCAATACTCATTAACTTAGGCACAACAGTGAGAAATAAATCTTGCAATGATATAATCCAGTTAGGGAGAAGAATTTGGTCAGCCACTCTCAATGAGCAAGGTTTTACCCAAAGACTATTTTTCAGTGCTTTCCAAAATATTCCAATCATCACGCTACAGAGGATCAGACAAGCACTAAACAGACTTTCTTTAAATTTTTTCTAAAACTCTTACCAAACAAAATGTGATAAAACTAATTGATAACCTTTTCATCGATTTACCAATGTTCTTTTTATACTGTACTATAAAAAATAAGATTCTAATAAACTTAATAAATCCGCTTGAATTCCCACTTATCTCTTTACATACAGTATACTGTATATTGTTAGCCATTTAGCCTCTGCCATGTAGCTATCGATAACCTTTGCCCCCAATACAGATATCTCGGCCCCTTGCTCAACTATTTACGCGAATCCGATTTTGATAACAAGCTCTTTTCTATTATTATTATTATTTTTAATTGCTAAGCTACAACCCTAGTTGGAAAAGCAGGATGCTATACGCCAAGGGGCCCAAACAAGGAAAATAGCCCAGTGAAAAAAGGAAACGAGGAAACAAAGGGAAGCGATACACACACACACACACACACACACACACATATATATATATATATATATATGTATATATATACATATATATATATATGTATATATAAATATGTATATATATATATATATATATATATATATATATATATATATATATATATATATATATATATAAGGGTAAAGGAATTAAAAGGACTAAATGTGGGTGCGTCTGTTTGACCGTTCAGGTTTGCAAAATTAAAATAAGGAAAGATTGGTGGAGGAGAGACTTTTCATAATGATGGCAGGCCCTGGTTTGAGAGCACCACCCGACTCATAAGTCCATGGGCTACCGGAGATAGATCAGGAAATCAAAGAAGAAAATCATAATTAAAACGAGAAGTTGAGCAAACTCTCCAAACTCCATCCCCACCCCCCTACCCAGAGACAGAGCAATGACAAAGCGTGACAGATAAGTCGAATAAATTATTATTTTCAAATTGGAAACTTTAATAATTTTCCATTGAAATATTTATCAAGGCTCACTCTTATAAAGTTAACAATTGTAATTGAATTATTGCGTTAAATCAGCACCAATCTATTGTAATATGTGCCTCCAAATTCCTGGTCCTAAACAGCAAAAAAATTAGCACCAATACAGATTCTTTATGACGACCAATCTATGAATGCAACAGTGCAGAAGCAGGTAACCAAATCGAAATTCATGTATATTCCTTGACTATAATGTCAACGACGATTACATCTTTAAGAAAGAACTGGGCTTTCCAACGACCAGGAGTGCTTCTCCACTAAGAGTTTCCTAAAATCTCAGAACATGAAGACAACTAGATCAATTATACCAGATTCTCCTTTTCTCTATTTGTCTTGTTTATTCAATTGAATAAATATTAGAAAATTAGAAAATTGTGTCTGTGTGTGTATGTATACATACATACATACATACATATATATATATATATATATATATATATATATATATATATACATATATATATATACACATATATAAAATATCTCTCTCTTACCCTCTTTATCATTACTTCCTGAATACTTTGAACACTTACGGTAAATACTGTAAAAATAATTCATAAAACTACCCAAAGAAAGTGGAGCCTTTCTAGTATAGTAGTTCCATCACCATAGCTCTGAATAATGTCCCTTTAATTGAAAGAGAAATAACACATTCTCTTGAGATGATGGAATTATTCCTGGCGTATTGTTTAGAATGACCCGTTTGGTCAAAGTATCTATGTTTCCCTTCTTCGTCAGCTGGAAATATCCTCCCAAATATAGTACTGTTCCTTCAGCTGGTTTAAGTAAGGATGCTCATTCCACTCAATGACTTTCTTTTTCCAATACTGTATTGCGTTCTTTATACGGGGAGCAGTTACGAGGTTAACTTGTTCGCGTTTCATTGAGGTACAATACTTAAATAGACCTATCACCCGAATCTTCCGCTTGATCGATAATATAAAAAAAAATGATCGATAATCTAAAAAAAAAAATGATCGATAATCTAAAAAAAAAAAATGATCGATAATCTAAAAAAAAATAAAATAACAAAAAGTAACTTTCGTGATTCTTAAGAAGATGATGGAAGAGCACACAGACAACTTTCCTGAATGTTGAAAATGGTTTTCTGATTAAAGCTATTTATTTCATAAAAGCACATGCATATCATTAGAGGCTAAATTAAGAAAAAAATGAACTAAATAATTTGTAAAGATGAAATATAGGGTTAATTCAAAAGTTTAAAAATGTCATAAGAAACAGTAATATGGAAATCCAATTCGATGCACTAACAGTAAACCGTTTAATGATGGCCACACTTATTAACAATCAAATAACATATTACTGGGTTCATTCAAGATGAAAATCAATCTTGCCAAAAAACTTGGCAGAACGATGAGAAATAACACATTCCAACGTTTTATGACTTTTGTTCTATTTAATTTGTTTGTTTTCAGCCTTTTTCTTAGTCAGTCACACACAGACACACTTAAAATTAATATTAGGGAAACAATACATGTTACAGAATATTTTCGTTTTTCACAGAATAAGACAAATCGAATGTAAAAAAGGACTTCCACCCACCACACTGTTACAGAAATATATGAAAATGAGAAGTAAAAAGCTTAAAAAGCGCAACGGTATCGTCTTTTTCTTCTCATAGTTCCTAAAGTAAAAGGAAACCTCTGCCGATGCAGCTGAGCAGAGGGAATAATCATAAGATCTTCAAGAGATTCCACAACTTATTGCACACCAATCAATAAATAAATAATCTCGTAAGGGAAATATTTACTAAACCCGGAAATGAATCATTTTATTCGTACATGAATACGTAAAAAAAAAAAAAAAAAAAAAAAAAGAGATTAAAGTATTGATGATATATCATTAGGTGAAACGGCACCACAGCCTGAGAGCATCTAAAGATTTCAGTCGAATCCTAACTATTGTTCACATAATATCCTGCAGGAAGTCAGTCTTCTACAGATATTACATTCATAACTGTTTAGTAACTAAAGCAGATGATGTCGTCAGTCATTAGAAAGTAATTTTCCAGTTAATAAACCCTGGTACCTAGAACGTTCTACAGAAAACTAACAGTCGGAATAAATTCGTAGGCCTTATGTTCCTATTGGCCCCTTTCAGTCCTTCAACCAACATTCGGAGTAAGAAAGAAACCCTTCGGATGAGGATCCCTTATTGCTTAATCAGCTCTGAATGTTCCCTCCCCTCCAAATGACGGAAATTCTGGGAGCCAGCGCCTTCTGCCATTCAATATTCGTACAAAAAGAGTTGATGTAAACTGCAGTGTTCTTAACACGCGTGACAGCCATAAAAAGACAAGTTTCTATAACAAGACCACAAAAAGTGGAACAGACTTGGACATAGTGTACATCTAAAACCATTAAGCAGTTCTAGAACCAAATGTATCAGGAATGCATCTCTTACTTCTACATTGGTGCAGACAACTCATTGCAATTTCACAAAAACAGCCAAATACTATTCATTAGATACAAACACGATGAATCTGAAATAATACAAAGTTGCATCACCAAACAATGGTATTATACATATGGGCAATGTTTTAAACGTATTATTCATCATACTTAAGTAACTTCACATATATATTTATATTGAAAAGAGGCAGGATCTCGGTCTCGCTAATTTACCATTATTAGGAATTTCCTTCAGACCTCTCTCTCTCTCTCTCTCTCTCTCTCTCTCTCTCTCTCTGAGGTCTAGAAGCATTTCTGCTTTTGCTTTGACTCTTACGCTTTGTCCTTATCGATAAATACATACAACGGCGACTCCTCTTCCTGTTCATACTCTGCTTTTCTGTCATTGCCCACTAACTTCTCGTACACACGCACACACACACACACACACACACTAATCTTCGTTCCAAGCCACTCCTCAGCAAACCCCAACCCCCACATCGTCCGTCGGCTGACTATTAGTATGCAGTTTCTCTCAGGGAAGGGTTCTACCAAGGAATCAGCATAAACATAAAAGAGAAAATAGAGATTTATCAGATAGAGTTATATAAATTTTTCTACATCTCTCTCATGTACCAAAAACGGCCAATGTTATTTTGGCACCTTTAAGCTAACTACAAATTTCTCTGTTTAAAAAAGCCTGATTAGTTAACTAAATATTCGTGCGATGGTATTTTGCTATTTGGGTCTCTATTTCTGGAGCTGTCCTGTAAGATCCGATACAGGTTTTATAAAAGTATTCATGATAATAATACCCTTTAATTTATAACATATGCAATAGGCTAGGAGATGCTAATATTAAACTAAATTAGTTGAATTAAAAAAAAAAATTATAATGGTAATTTCATCGGGAAACAAAAGCTACACACCAAGATATCACATTTCAAAGATGAAAAATGATAAATATATCAATGTTCAGATGCTCATTTCAACGTTACCAGCATTATACACACAAACACATCTATTCACGTATTTGCAATATCTAAAATTCCACATATACTCATACATGTTGCTCACCCACAGTATTTGACAGGTATTTTTTTCCATATTTTGACAAGACGGTAAAGTTATATATATATATATATATATATATATATATATACAATCAACATCCGCAAACTTTCTTAGTTCGTCAATCCATCGTCTTCCCTTCCTTCCCTGCTTCTTTTGCGAAGTCTAGGGCCCATTCTGTTATTCTTAATGCCTATATTATTATCATTATTATTATTATTATTATCATTACTTGCTAAGCTACAACCCTAGTTGGAAAAGTAGAATGCTATAAGCCCAGGGGCTCCAACTGGGAAAATAGCCCAGTGAGGAAAGGAGAGAAGGAAACATAAAATATTTCAAGAACAGTAACATTAAAATAAATATATCCTATATAAACTATAAAAAACATCAACAAAACAAGAGGAAGAGAAATTAGATAGAATAGTGTCGCTCAGTGTACCCTCAATCAAACGAACTCTAACCCAAGACAGTGGAAGACCATGGTACAGAGGCTATGACACTACCCAAGACTTGAGAACAACGGTTTGATTTTGGAGTGTCCTTTTCCTAGAAGAGCTGCTTACTGTAGCGAAAGAGTCTTCTACCCTTACCAAGAGGAAAGTAGTCACAGAACAATTTCAGTGCTGTAGTTATCCCCTTGAGTGACGAAGAATTATTTGGTAATCCCAGTGCTGTTATGTGTACCAGGACAGAGGAGAATATGTAAAGAATAGGTCAGACTACTTGGTGTATGTGTTGGCAAAGGGAAAGTGAACCGTAACCAGAGAGAAGGATCCAATGTAGAACTGTCTGGCCAGTCAAAGGACCCCAAAACTCTCGAGTAGTAGTATTTCAATGAGTGGCTGGTCTCATTATGTGTCCTGCCCACGTCCTTTTCTTTTCTTACCAGTTGCTAAAATATCCTCTACGTCAGTTTGCTCTCGTATCCATGTTGTTCTTTTTCTGTCTCTTAGTGATACTGCCATAATTATTCTTTTCATAGATCTCTGTATTGTAACTAGCCTATGTTGTAGGACCATTGGATTCAATACTTTTCTTTTTAGAAAAAGTGCCATTTTACTTTTCATAATCTCATTTTGTTTACTAAAAGCGGGTGTGGACTGGCGTAGGAAGACCATAAAAAGAATATATATACTCCATTTGATGAGATCAGTATTTGAGATGGAAATACAAAGTACCGCTCGCTGGTTCACTCTCTCATTAGGATTTAATAATGCCGATCTCTAGACTGCAAAGATCTGTCGAAGGAGGCTTTTTAGTGTTGACATCGGGGATAATCTTGGAAGTCTGTGGCCTACGTCGGACAATTTGCCCAGACGACCTTTGGCATTTCCAAGGATTAAATCCTAAAGACTTAAAATCTTATTCAAATATCAAACTTATTCGATTTATATCTTAAACAAATCCTCTGATTCTGACCGAAGAGTTGATACAGTAAGTCTAAGCCATTTATTCAGTCGATGATACTAATCGACTTCTATGATTGCCCTGTCATTAGTATGAAAATATTTTCCCCATTTGCTTAATACAAAGTAGGGTATTTCCTATATAAAACTTGAACAAGTCACTCGTATTTCACCATCTATAATGCATACAGATAGAGAGAGAGAAAAAAAATTCCCCAAGAAACAATTTCTTAATAACTGCCAACAAACCTTAAAGGTCGGAAGGTCTCATTCAGGAGGCGTAATTCAAAGGAGAGTTAATTAATACCAAAAGGGTACAAGTGAAACTCAACATTAATCAAAAAGAGCCTTCCAGGACACCCAGTGAGAGAGAGAGAGAGAGAGAGAGGAGAGAGAGAGAGAGAGGTCTTTTTAGACCATCCTCAGAGATTCAATTTGCTCTTGGGCAGAGCGACTGTGTTTATTTAGATAGTTTTTATGATCTTGTCTAACTTATTCTTGAATTTGTTTACCGTGTTACTGTTCACTACATCGGCTGAAAGTGTGCAATATTTATTTGCTAATTTGTGTGTAAAGAAACTACCACATTAAGTGGCGCTGCATCTTTTCAATTATAGTTTGTATCCGTTACCTCGGGACTGATTTATACTATACGTGAAGATGTTGTAGTGTGGCCACCGAAATTCTGGATGGCCACGGTTGTAGTCTACATTTGTTATTCCTTGAAGAATTTTGAATTTCTCTATTAGCTCTACCTTTAATCGTCGAGTTTGTAGATCAAACAAATTCAAACGTTCCAATCTCCGTCTATATCCAAACTTTCTTAGTGTTGGGACTAGTCTGGTGGCCCTAGGTAGTATTGCCTCCAATTTCTCAATATCCATCAGAATACTTGAAGCCCAAAATTGGACTCTGTATTCTAGATGTGATCTTACAGGTGATGTGTACAACTGCAGTACAGTATTTGAATTGTCTCATGTAACCTATGAGAGAGAGAGAGAGAGAGAGAGAGAGAGAGAGAGAGAGGAGCACTAAGATTCCCTTGAAAGAAAGAGGAGGGCTAAGACTCCCTTGAGAGAGAGAGAGAGAGAGAGAGAGAGAGAGAGGACTCCCTTAGAGAGAGGAGGGCTAAGACTCCCTTGAGAGAGAGAGAGAGAGA
>NC_090731.1:87898534-87901034 GCF_036898095.1 Palaemon carinicauda
CTTACTTGCGCCTCAGATGCTTTTGTAGGTAGTAGGTAGGCCAGAGCACCAGCCACCAGTTGAGATACTACAGCTGAAGAGTAATTATTGGGTCCTTTGACTGTCCAGACAGTACTACATTGGATCCCTTTCTCTGCTTAAGACTCATTTTGTTTTTGCGTACACATAAACTGAATAGTCGGGCCTATTCTTACCACATTCTCTCCTTTCCTCATACACCTGACAACACTGGGGTAACCAAACAATTATTTTTCGCTCTAGGGATTAACTACTGTAATGTAATTGTTCAGTGGCTTCCAAGACTCTTTAGCTATGGTAAGCAGCTCTTCTAGGAGAAGGACACTCCAAAATCAAACCATTGCTCTCTGGTCTCGGGTAGTTCCATGGCTTCTGTACCATGACCTTCCACTATCTTGGATTAGAGTTCTCTTGCTTGGGGGTACACTCGGGCATGCTGTTCTATCTTATTTCTCTTCCTCTTGATTTTTTTAAAACTTTTTATAGATTATATATGAAGGATCTAATTTAATGTTGCTAGTGCTTTTGAAATATTCTATTTTGATTGATTATTCTTCTCTTGTAGTTATTTATTTCCTTGCTTCCTTTTCTCACTGGGCAATTTTTCCTTGTTGGAGCCCTTGGGCTTATAGCATCCTGCTTCTCCAACTAGGGTTATAGCATAGCTCATAATAATAATAATAATAATAATAATAATAATAATAATAATAATAATAACTTATCTGGTTCCTCCTTTTCAGTATTCTAAAACACAATGTGAACTGATGCTTCATCAGGACAATTTTTTTTTCACCATCAAAGTTGTAATACTTTTCATACACCTTATCAACTAAACCTAACTTCAATTACTCTCGGCACAAACTTATGTTCCCTTTATTTTCAAATAGGCTAGCATTAATTGTCCTATTTTATTGTTAATAAACATTTCTGCATGTAAATAATCAATTTTATTATTAATTATTATTTTTATTATTATTATTATTATAATTACAATTAATATTATTATATTATACAATAATTATAATTATTATTATATGTTGTTATAATTGTTGTTATTGTTATTGTTGTTAGTCATTATTATTATTATTATTACTAGCAAAGCCACAACCCTGTTTGGAAAAGCAGAATGTTGCAATTCTAAGGGGTCCAAATGTGAAAAAAGCGGTGCGAGACAAGGAAGTAAGTGAATAACAAATAAAGGATATATAAGCAATGAATGAACATAGGAAAATATTTCAAGATCAGTACAACGTTGAAATAGATCAGTCAACATATAAACTATAAAATGAGACTACGTCAACCTGTTCAACTGAAATGCACTTACAAAAATTTTGAAATTCTGAAGTTCAACTGAGTCAATTGCCTGAATAGTGATGTTTCTAAGTTGAGCAAGCTGAAATAAGTATTTTTTCATAGTTTATATATGCAGTGTATATATATATATATATATACATATATATATATATATATATATATATATATACATATATATATATATATATATATGTATATATATATATGTATATATATATATATATATGTACGTATATATATATGTATGTATGTATGTATATATATATATATATACGATAGATAGATAGATAGATAGATAGATAGATATTGACATACGTATTTTATCGTTGTTGCTGATTCTGCGATAATTCATATTCTCTATTCATCAATTCTCAAAGCCTATATAGTTTATTCATTTCCTTTCCTCGTTTGGATATTTTGCCTGTTGGAGGCCTTGGGCTTTCAGCATCCTACTTTCCCAAGTAGATTTGTAGTTTACAAATGGTAATAATAATAATAATAATAATAATAATAATAATAATAATAATAATAATAATAATAATAATAATAATAATAATAATAACAGAAAAAAACTTTCACACCAGGCATTTTATGAGTAGAAGCTTAAGATATACTAAAGCAGTCTCATGCCCAGTGTCCAATACTCCTCTCTCTTCCCTCCTCAAAATTTTGCAAAGTAAACGCCTTTACAGTCAAGTAAAACTTCAGTCAAAGCTTTCTCGGAAACTGATTATTAAACTCAACTACATTAAAGTACACGATATGATGAAAATACTATAAGCAATCTATCCTCCCTCTTTATTTATACAAGCATGATTCGTAACTTATTAATTTTGTATATATTGTCAGGCAGATTAGCAGGGAGATGGACGATTGATGCAAGGCTAAAATATTAGTTCAAATACAAACTGCTGTAGTTATACAATCATTATTAAATTTTAGCCTCAAAATGCAAAAAGCACCAGAACAATCCACATAAACTATTGATACCTAAAATACTATTTTAAACCAAATTTGCTCAGGATCATAGTGAAATTAGATTAAAAAAAAAGCAAACTAAGCCAATGGGTCCTTTCCTTATGCTATTTGAATCATGTGTTGAGCTTCCTCACATGTAAACGGAATTCCTGCCAACCATTGCTATTTCCAGTTTTTTCAACAAGACAAA
>NC_090731.1:87906034-87941034 GCF_036898095.1 Palaemon carinicauda
AGTTGACTTGAATATCGAAATTAGAGGAAATTGGATTATAACAATGTGTGCACGGGCAGGTGCTAAATAGTCTAAACATGTTCTCTATAAGTGCTTGAGGCCTTTGATTATTAATTTTTCGAACAAACCCTTACCAAGCTACATAAAATAAGGGGCGAGGTCTTGGATGCAAGAAAAACGAACAAACCCTTACCAAGCTACATAAAATAAGGGGCGAGGTCTTGGCTGCAAGAAAAACCATGGCTCAAAATACTTTCCACTAATGCTGAGTTTCTCTACAAACTATCATCTATAAATGTTAGGCTGAACATCGTCTAGCGTAAAATATTTTTCTACAGCCAATTCATTTGCATTTCCCGCCACTAAAGAAAATTGTCCTTCCAGAAATCTCTAAATTAGAGTAACTATCATCTTATTTTTTTTTCTATTGTATATAAAAAAGGTAGATATTCCCTTTTCGAGTAAAAATTTATGTTAACAAGGTTTTTAATTACAACCACAAAGGTAATTGGCGTCCTAATAATAAGCTTGAATTTAAACATTACTTTCGTTAGTTATTCCACATTAATAATCTTTTCAAGTCACAGAAAAGTCATTGACTATACAAACTAGTTTATTTATCGTAATTTATATGAGTATTTGCATAAACAGTCTTCCGACTTTTCAAGTAGAACTATGACCTATTTTCCATAGTGAAGACAACAACAATTAAATAATGAAAATAATGATGACTATTGCAACAAAATAATGAATTACACGAACACCATAAAGGCAAGAAATCGGCTTCCTTTAATTGGGAATTACCATACCACCAACCAAAGAATCATAATGGTAATAGGATGAGGGTGACCCAAAACAAAATTTAAATCACTAATCTTTTCATTATTATAAATGTAAATTAAATTTCCAGGGGCCAATAATAAGGTGGAAGCCAACATTCACACGTAAATAGTCACAAATCCTGTTGAATTGAACTACCATCCAAAGAGTGGTAAGAGAAAATCTTACGGCTTGGTTTCCCTGAACTTCAAATAAGCATACACATTTAGTGAGGTATTTTTGTCATTGCAAACTTTTAAGTTACATGCAAAATTGAGTTTCAAATACTGAAAAAAAAAATATTTTACGGAGTTACAAATATTAGGTCACATTCCCATTGGAGTTTCAAATGTTGAAGCAACATTATCATGTAAGTTAAGAATTTGAGACATTCCCATTTGAGTTTCAAATGTTGAAATTTACAATTCTTCTTGTGTTCCTTTAAGGAAAAATCTGTTCATATCACACCCCTTGTATGATTATTGTAGGCTCCTCCAAGAAAGGCTATTGCATTTTCATACTTTTTTTTAATGGTACCATTTACATAAGAGGTTCAACTATCAAAGTGTGATTCCCGTACGAGATTAAAATGTTAAAATATAATTCTCTTGAGTAATGAATTCCAGCTCCAAAATGCGTTTATTGCATTCCTAAACGTTTTTTGTTACTGTTACTGTATATTCTCGGTTGGAAATAATCTCTCGAGATGAGTGAATTTAGAAATATATGTCTTGAGAGCTTAAAATAATTACAGTGATGATATTATTATTATTATTATTATCATCATCATCATCATCATTATCATCATCATTATAAGTTATTATGTAATTTCTTGGGGTCAAATATACAAATAATCTAGAACGTAAATGAAGGATGATTTTTAACGAAACTACTACGACACATAAAAAATGTCTGCGGTGTATTTGTATCGACAAGGGGGAAATCTGGAAGAGGTCCGAATGCGTAGAATAGAGCTTGTGTCGTAGTAGTGGAAGTCAAAGTCAGAACGGAAATGACCTCATCTAAAGAGAGCCGCAATTCATAAATCAAGTCATACCTTAGTAATGATGGGTTTCTTTACGAAAGTGTTTTTATTAAGTGAATAGGAATAACTTTAGTAACATCCTGGGAAATTATGTAAACAAAGTTATTTTATTACAAAGATCCTTACGAGTATTTTGGGTCAGAGTCTTTGTGACTATTTTAGTTATATAAAGGTTAGTTTGGCTATATGCCTTCGGAAGGCAGATAAAAGTTAAGTTTCCCTTAGGCTCGAAATTTCTGTTATCTCTGATCTCTCAAATAATATCTTTGATTATGGTTAAAGTTAAACTGTTCTTATGAGTTGACGTATTAATAACTGTCTAACAGAGAACTGTACTATTTGATTTCTCTCGATTTAGCAAAGGCGAGTGTGGATTGAGATGTAAATTAGGAGATTATATAATCTGTTATGTCAAACTGCGTTTGATACCGCTTCATAAGCAGTGAAAAATTTGTAATAAAATTATATTTTTGTAAGTCAACTGTATCAATTTATCTTCTAATTTTTTTTTTTTTTTTTTTTTTAAAGAACTCGAGTATGGTCACTACCGCTCTTAATGAAAAGTAAGTTAGAGCATTTCAGATGATTGATCATAATGAATGAGTTTCTGAACATATAAAAAAAAATCTAACAATCTCTCCCTTGTTGACATCACTGAAGATATCCCAGAACCCTGCTGATATTCATTTTTTTTTTCTTGCAATATACCTTCATATCATGTAAGCCATTTATTACACTAATGCAATTTCTGTAGAACATTTCTTTTTCCTCAAGTACCAAAACCGAAAAAGTATAGGAATTTGACACAAAATATAAATGTCATGAAGCAGATGAAACCAACATGTTCATAAAATACAGGGGTGAACAATAACGATATAGAAAATTTGCGTGGAGACTTCTCTATATTCTCTATTCTACACCCGAGGATAAACTATTTCTCGGGATTAATTTAACAGGTTTAATAACATTAACACTAAGTGCACTATAAATGTACCAAGTGTCAAAACCTTAACATTGCGAAAACTGTGAAACCAACACATAAAGTATTTCTGTTGCAAATTCTTTGAAATCTGCAGCATTTGATTGGAACGTATCCACACCAATGATATTTTCCGCCTTCTCTTATGCACGAAATTAATAACGGTAAGATCAGTTAGACCTGATACACACATTAAAAATATGGTATTCAAAATAATGGAGATAATGACTTCTCAAATTATATTATTAGATAAAATAAAGGCCAGTTCCAAAAAAATTTGCTTCATCAATTGACTTTGGAAGGAATGGAACATGCATCATACGTAAAAAATGTTCAACTTGAAAGTGGAGGTTATACTTACAATTCTAAATATTTCATCGCAAGTCTACGGAACCAGTCAGTTCTCTTTTCTTCAATCGTTATCTTTTATAAAACTACAAAAAAAAAAATCTTCCCTAAATCCATTTCTCTTCGTTTCTTGGCCCATCTCTCATGGTATCGATTTTTCTCATCTTCCCGAAACCTCTAAACTGGTCTTTCTAAAAATTAATACCGCTTCGTATTCATGATCCTTTTCTTTTTCAAAAGAAGGTTTCATTCAATTCCCTACCACCTATGAACAGCCTCTTTTATCATAGTTCATTAGAAGAAAAAAAAATAGAAAGGGGATTTTTTTCGCCGGATAGCTGTTTCCTTTGCGTTATAGGTGTGTATTAAAATGTTTAAATTTTTCATATAAACGAAAAAAATTAAATAAAATTATAAGGTCAATGCACTATAAATTAGTCTAATCGTAAAACAGTAAAGAGAAATATCCCTTTAGCAAAAAATCGTCTTAGATTCTAGCTTTTTTTTTCTGAGGTCGGTTATATGACAGAGATACCATTTGTGACCTATACATTATCGATCAGAATGAGGGCATGAATATAAAGTATAAATGAATCGTACGTGATGCACAGACACATTATCCATATATACAGTATATATATATATATATATATATATATATATATATATATATATATATATATATATATATATATATATATATATATATAACTATCATAAGCCATAATTAGTCCATTGCAGACCAAAGGTCTCACACATGTCTTTCCACTAGAGTCTGCTCATGGTCTTTACATGCCAGTCAATACCCGCTAATTTTCTTAGCTCATAAATCCATTGTCTTCTCTTCCTTTCCCTGCTTCTTTTTAGACAATTCTGTTAGTCGTAATATCCATCTATTATCTGCGCTCATTATATGTCCTGCCCACATCCATTTCATTTCCTTACATGTTGTTAGAATATCCACTATTTTAGTCTGCTTTAAAATCCATGTTGCCAGTTTCCTGTCTCTTAGTGCTATTCCTATCATTATTCTTTCCATAGCACATGTTCCAAGGGTTTAGTTAGGGGCCTTTTTTTTCCTAATCTCATTTTATTTACCAAAACCTCTCCATCCAATGTTTATCTTTCTTTTAATTTCGTTTTCATGAACTGGGGAAACACTGTCTATCCTAAGTAAGTATATTCATTAACAATCTCTAGAGGTTCATCCTAAACCTTATTTGTTGTCTCTGCATTTTTATTGAACATTATCTTAGTTTTACTCTTATTCACTTTCAGTCTTACATCTTTCTCTTTTCAAATCTTTTATCAATTATTGCAATTCCCCCCATAATTCACCTTGCATAACTATGTCATCTGCAAATCCTAAGTTGTTAAGGTATCCCCCTTTAATATTAATTCTTACATTTTCACAATCGAAATTCTTAAAAAATTCTTCTAGGCATTTTGTGAATATTTTAGGAGAAATGGGGTCCCCTGTCAAACTCCTTTCTCAAATGGAATTTTCTCACATATGTAGTTATAGGATTGCTGTACTACCCTTACAGGTATCGTCAAGTGTTCTAGCACACACACATACACACACACACACACACACACATATATATATATATATATACATATATATATATATATATATATATATATGTGTGTGTGTGTGTATAGATAGATAGATAAATGAAGACAATAACATCCTCGACTTTCTGAAGTGGTTCAATACAGACCGTTGTCGACGCAATCCTAAAGTTTAAAAACGGAATTAGATCTATGAGGAAATAACATATAGTATAAAAGATATAATTTGAATTTAGAAATTTCCCCCTATCCTAGACTATTTCTAAAATTAGGTTGGCGGTGTTGGTGATCCAAAGGGCAACGTCTAATGACTGATAATCTACCCTAATAGACATACAGGGAGCCAAATTAATTATGTTACAGTTTGTCATGTCAATAATAGTGCCAATAAACGAGCCTGCAATGATCAGTCATAGTAAAGGAAGTCTTCAGCAGAACCATAATGTAAACCATTTTGTTTTTGCCAGACAAGACTTATAAACACGAACAACATTAAAAGCATTGTGCATCAAGATATTATTAACGGTAAATGGTTAATCTAAAGATTTTATTGGAGCAGAATTATTGTAAGAAAAATAATTATGAAATCTACCGAAAGAGATAGCGCTAGAAGGATATACCAATGAAAACCTTAATAAAAAATACAATAAAAGAATTCCTTAAAGATTTCAAAAAAGGTTTTGACCTTACTTCTTTTTGGTACCCATATAATCCATATAGTTGATTATTTGAAAATTACACAGAAAGACTGCATGTACAAATAATCAAAATACATTATATATATATATATATATATATATATATATATATATATATATATATATATATATATATATATATATATATATATATATATATATATATATATATATATATATATATATATATATATATAGTCTATCTTATCATCTTTATTACCAAAAGAGTGGTTGTTGTCCCATTTTCTTTTCCAAGACAATAAGGACGCTGTAAGCTATAAAAAGCCGCAATTGAATTATGCAAGTATGTATGTATGTATCTATGTACATATAGACAGATATAAGCATAAAACGCAAGAACACACGATGCTCAGATGCAATAAAGCACAATGAAAAACAAAAATACCGAGTGAATCCCGAGTAGCTTTGTCCTCTTGACGATATGTAGACAAAACTAGTCCGGTTTTACTTAATATTTTCACTTTTCCTTGTAATATATATATATATATATATATATATATATATATATATATATATATATATATCAAACACGTGCAGATATCCATGTATATATACATACATATATATATATATATATATATATATATATATATATATATATATATATATATATATATATATATATATATATATATATATATTTTTTTTTTCTTGCAAAGCTGGTCTAGTGTAGAGTAAATACAATAGTTTATTCATGATTTTATTTATATTTCCTTTGTGCATCGAAGAGATGATAGCAAGCCCATAAAATGAGCTCCTCTTATGTAGATGTAAGTATTTTATGCAAATTACGTAAGACTTTCCTCGTGAATTTAATTGTATTCTTTATTGAAGTTAGTATATGTAAATTTGCGTTATTTTTAAGAATTAACTTTTTATTTCACGTATGTTTGTTACGAAGTCTTACATAATCTATTTAAAACTGTTGTGGGATTCCTATGAGATATGTACAATGGCTTAGGTAATGTTCTTTTATATTCTATGAATAATTACGTCATGTTGGAGAGAGAATGCTCAGTAACATGTGATTTGGAAAATTCTGTACATGTGCTTTTGAAATTTCACGGAAGGCCTGGTGATAGGATGTTATCTTTTTTATTATTCAGGGACAAATGGTGGGCGTAGCTAGCTGACTGAGAGAGCTGTCTGGTGTGGCGTGAGTAGAGTTCGATAGAGCAATACTTGGCAACTCAGACTTCAGTTCGGGAAGTTTCTGGAATTAGCTGAATTTCTTATAAAAGGGGGACACCAGGTTTACAGAGAAATAGAGATGTAGATTACCAGCCTTAATATTATTATCTCACCTCTCTCATTCTTGCACGCAACCCAGTGTATTATTTTTGAAAGTGTTTAGTACATTTAAGTATGTCCTATCATAAGTGACTCTGAGCCCCAAAGAAAATTGTGTCGAAAAGATACATAAGACGAAACGGTGATTTTGAATTCATTGTATTAGGGTGAGTGTTGGCATTGTGTAAAGTTTTGTAAACGGCCCTGTAGGAAGGTTAGATTTAGTGTCATGATGTGGTTATCTATTTTCATTAAGTATCAAACTTGAACATTGTACTATTCAGATTTAATTTCAACCTTTTGTATAATTTACATTGCATTAAATCTTCTGTCTTAGTCTAAGGTTTATTCAGATTTAATAGTTCAAGTAAAGTTCATATATAATTTTCAGATAGTATAATTTTTTTCTTAATCTAAGTTTTGTTCAGACTTAATAATTCATGTGATTTATTTTGTTATTATGTAAATTCTTTTCAAAGTGTTGTAATTTATATAAAATATATTTAGTTTTTGTAAAAAGTGTATTATTCCAATTACCATTGTTTAGAATCAAATTCTGCTCATATCCTATTAAGAACCACGCTAAGTTTTAAATAATACTTATGAGTAATTACCCAGTTAAGTTTTGAGTATACTTAAGATATCTTTATTTATTCAGTGTTTTATATATTGCTGTCTGGGAGTTATTTAAGTCTCAAAATTGGTGTATTAACATTTTAAAGTGTAACAGTTTTAATGTAAAAGCAAACAAGTAAGTTTGGATTTTGAGAGGTTGATTAACTTGCCAGTCGTAATATAAATAATATTATATGTTTGGTACCCAGTCAGAAGCCATAGTATACTATATTTTGGGGTCCAGGGAGCCATAATCGCATAATAGATATATATATATATATATATATATATATATATATATATATATATATATATATATATTGTGTGTGTGTGTGTGTGTGTGTGTGTGTAAGTATTTATGTTCTGCCATTTCCCCTATCATACATGGCAGGTCATTCATGATCTTTCCAAAGGTTGACAAGACATTCCCTGTAACTTAAATGATCTTTGAAGATGTAGACAACCGGGCATTTCTTTTGTCATACAAGATCTTTGCAGAGGTTAAAAAGACATTTCTTCTGAGACACCTGATCTCTGTAGATACTGACTGGAAACTTCTGGTTAAATCCTTTATTTTTGCTGGTATTGACAAAAAAAAGTTCTTAGGTTATATTTGATCTGCACAGATGCTGACATGACATTCTTACTGGCATACACGATTTTATCAAATGCTATAGAACATGTCCTCTGTCATATATGACATTTATAGATGTTGAAAGAACTTTTTACCTGTTATAAATGATCTTTGGAGATATTAACCTTTTTACCTGTTATAAATGATCTTTGGAGATATTAACCTTTTTACCTGTTATACATGATCTTTGCAGATATTGACAGGTCATACATGACCTTGTAACCTAAATGATCTTAGCAAGTGCTGACAGGAGACTTCTTTTTTAATATACTGTATGATATTTGTAATATCTGATAAGCCATTCCTTCTGACAATGATCTTATAAGTAGCCGATTGGTTCGCTCAAACATGACCATTTGCAGTTGTTACAAGTCATACATGATATTTGCAGTTGGTATCATGATATTCCTTCTGTCATATAAGATTTTTGTAGATGTTGACAAGATATTACTTTTATCATATATGGTCTTTACAGATTTTGACAAAACACTCCTCACATAAATGATATTTTCAGATGTTAACAGGGCATTCCTTCTGCCATTCATAATCTTTGAAAAAGTTGACAACAAAATTCTTTCTGACCAACATCATCTTGGCATATGTTGACAGGTCATACATGATCTCTACAGATGTTGACGAAATATACAATTAACAGAAGATGAGAGAGCACTCCTTCTGACATAGAGAATATTCATTTTGCCAAATATGATCTTTGCAGAAGTTTTAGAGCACATTTGATCATTCATATATCATCTTCGAAGAAGTCAACAAGACATCCCTTCTGAGAAACACGATCTTTGCCAATGTTAAGATGGCATACATGGTCTTTGCAAATGATGACAGTATATCAATTCTCACGTACACAATCTTCTATCATACCTGATCTTTGTAGATGTCGGTGAGCCTTTTCTTTTTCTTTTTTTTCTTTTGACATATATAATCTTTGAAGAAGTTGACAAGCCATTTTTTCTGCCGAAATTTTCTGATCGTGACAGGTAACACGTGATCTTAACACATGTTCACAGGATTTTCCTTCTGACATACTTGACCCTTCTAAATGTTGAGAAGACATTCATATTGCCATATATAATCGTTGCACATGTTTACAAGACCTTTCTTCTTACTTGAATGATCTTTGCAGTAGTTAACAGGACATTACTTTGGACATAAATGATCTATGAAGATGCTTACAGGGCATTCCTTCAATCAAACATGATTTTTACATAAAGTGGGCAAAGCAATCCTTCATATATATAAAAGACATTTTCAGGTGTTAACAGGATATTCTTTGTCATAAATGATCTTTGAAGATGTTTACAGAATATTTCTGTCAGAAAAAATTCTTAGCAAGGGTTTACATGATAATCCTTCTGTCATACATATTCTTGCAGATATGACATTCTTTTTGTCATACACAATCTCTGCGTATGGTGATAGGATATTCATTATGTCATACACATCCTTTCACACGCTGCCATGAAACTTAGTTTATTACAAGCAATCTTTGCAGATGAAGAAATGACATTCCTTTTGTCAAAAAAGATTCATGTAAATGTTGACATGACATTTCTTCTGCCATACAACAAGATAATTCTTTGCTATACATAATGTTTGCAAATACTGCCAATATCTTTTTCTTATACACAACCCAAGCGGTTGTCGACAAGACATTCCTTCCGTCATATAAAAATAAGGAAAAAAATGTCAAAACATTTCATATCATTCATGATCTTTGCAGATGTTAACAGGACATCTCTACTGTTATGCATAATCTTTACATATACTAAAAAGACATTTCTACAACCATATATAATCTGTGCAGATGTTAAAAGGACATTTCTACTGCCATACATGACCTGTGCAAATGCTTACAGGACATTTTTTCAGCCATGCATAATCTTTATATGTTGACAACACATTCTCTCTGTCATACTTGATCTTTTCACATGCTTACAAGATATTGTTCTTCTATTATACATAATAATTACTGATGTTGATAGGACATTCCTTGTGTCATACAAAATCTTTAAAAATGTTGGCAGGGCATTTAATTTGTTAAGCATAATCTCAGGAGACATTCCCTCAGTAAAACATAATTTTCGCAGAAGTTGACCAAACATTTCATCTGTCATACAGGATCTATACTGATGTTGACAGGATATTTCTTGTCATACATATCTTTACAAAATTTTGGTATGACAATCCTTCTATCATACTTGTTCATAGCAGATGTTCAGAAATCATTCCTTCTGTCATACATGTTCTCTGCAACAGTTAACCGAGCATTCTATCGTAAATGATCTTAGTAGCAGTTAACAGGAAATTCCTATCGTCTTACATGATCCTTGCCAAAAAAAAAAGACAACACAATCCTTCTGTTATATTTGATCTTTGCAAAAAAAATTACAGGACAATCCTTCTGTCACACTAGATCGTTAAAAATGTTGGCAGAATATTTCCTGTCATACATGATATTTGCAGTAGTGGTCAAGACATGCATTCTGTCATATTTCATCTTTGCAGCAGTTGAAAGGACATTTCTTCTGTTATTTATGATATCTAGAAAAGTTGGCATGACATTCCTTCAACCACGCATGATCTTTGCCGATATTGACAGGACATTCCAACTGGCATACATGATCTTTATACAAGATGACAAAATATTCTTTAGGTCAAATATTATCTTTGAAGATACTGACAGAAAATTTCTTGTACCATGCATGAACATTTTTTTAAAGGAAATTTCTTCTCTTAGACCTAAAATTTACAGAAGTTGACAGGAAATGATTTGGTTCTGTCAGACATGATCTTTCCAGATGTTGAAATGAAATTCCCTCTGTCATACATGATCTTGTTCTACTTCAAATAATATTTGGAAAAGTTAGAATGGCATTCTTTTGTTTCAAATTATCTTTGTAAAAGTTAACATGACATTCCTTCTGCGTACCTGATTTGGCAGAAGTTATCAGGGAATTCCTTCTTTCATACATGATATTTGGAGAAGTTGACAGAACTTTCTCTTAGTGATGCATGATTTTTGAAGAAATTAACAGAATATTCCGTGTCACACATGATCTTAGTAACAGTAGGCAGGTCCTTTCTTCTGTCATATACTATCTTTGCAGTAAGTGACAGGACTATAATCTTTGCAATGTTAACATGACAGTCTTTCTGCCATACAAGATTTTTGTGAAAGTAAACAGGACATTCATCCTATCATACATAACCTTTGCGTAAGTCAACAGATCATTCCTTCTGTCAATCATATTTTCAAGACATTATTTCTGTCATATATAACTTTTGGAAAGGTTGGCAAGACATTCTTTCTTTCATACAAGCTCAATCCATTTTGTTCCAGACATTCCTCCTGTTCCAGATAAACTTTGCAAAAGTTGACATGACATCCCTTCTATTTCCCATGATCTTTGCAAAAGTTTGAATGACATTCCTTCTGACATATATGTTCTTTGCAGGAGTTGTCATTATACTCCTGTTTCAAATTATCTTTGCACAAGTTAACAAGACATCTCTTCTGTATACACAATGTTTCTTGAAGTTATCAGGGGCTTCCGTCTGTTATATATGCTATTTGCACGAGTTGACAGAACATTCCCTTGGTCATACATGATCTCTGGAAATGTTGACAAAACATTCCTTATGTCATACATGATCTTAGAAAAGTTGAAAGGACATTTCTTCAGTCATATATTACCTTTGCACAAGGTGACAGGACATTCTTTTTGTTATATATTATCTTTTAAGATGTTGACATCACATTTCTTCTGTGATATTTGATTATATTCGAGTTTTTTCATACCAAACATCATCTTTGAATACGTTAATGGGACATTTCTTCCGTCATACATAATATTTGCAGAAGTTGAGAGAACATTCCTTAAGACAAATTTATTTCAAGATGTTGACACAACATTCTTTGTCACATATGACCTTGGAGAGAGTTGACGGAATATTTCTACAGTTATGCATGATTTTTGATAAAAGAGACAGGTCATTACTTCTGTCACGCATATCTTTTTTTCATCATGCATGATCTTAAAAGAAGTTGACAGGGCATTTTAAAGTGCTTTCAGGACATTCATTGTGTCAGATATGTTCTAGTAATAGTTGAAAGGACATTCTTCTGCAATACATGATTCTTGCAAAAGGTGATAGGACATTCTTCCCGGCATACATGAGCTTTGAAGATTTTGACAGGCCACAGCTTCTGTCATATATGACGTTTTTGGTAGTTGACAGGAGATTCCTTCCGTAATACATGATCTCACGAGAAGTTGACTTGACATTCCATTTGCTATCTGTGATCTTTTTAGAAGTTGAAAGGAGATTCCTTCTGCTATACATGATTTTATCAAAAGTTGACAGGACAGTCCTTGAATTCTAATCGATCATTACAGTTGTTGATGTGACATTCCTGCTGTCATAAATGATCATTGCCGATGTTGATATGACATTCCTTTTATCATAAATGATAATTGCAGATAATGATATGGCATTCCTTTCACCATAAATAATTATGAAAATGTCAACAGGACATACCTGCTGTCAAACATGATCTAATAGAAGTTGACTGAATATTTCTTCTCTCCTACATATTTGGAGAAGTTGACAGGATTTCTGTAATACATGATCTCAGCAGATATTGACATGGCCTTTTTCTGTCATAAATGATCATTACAGATGTTGAAAATTTTTCTTTTCGTCATAAATTATCACTTGCAGACATAGACAGGACATTAATTCCTTACCAGAGGACCATTCCGGATGCTCACATGACTTTCATTTCACCATAAATGATAATTGAAATATTGATATGACACTTATGTTATGATAAAGTCATTGCAGACGTTAACCGGACATTCTTCCTTTCCTACATGATCGTTGCAGATGTTGACAGGATATTAATGCTGTTTTATAATATCATTGATGTCAACATTTCATTCACGCGACGGGAAAAGCCTTACCACGTTCATGACAAATAATAAATACAATCATCTTCTATATACGATATGGGAGGAGTGATACCTAACGAATATTTTATACTCCAATTATGCCCGCTAATGGAAAGCACACGCATCCCAATCTTCTGGTTTCAGTTCAACGATGGCCACAGCCAAAGGCATAATATATGCATTTCTCTCTCTCTCTCTCTCTCTCTCTCTCTCTCTCTCTCTCTCTCTCTCTCTCTCTCTCTCTCTCTAAAAGAATTTGGTAAGTTTTGGCCAATGACCTCTCATCATATAAATAAATCCTTCTTCGTTTGCAACCAATTTAATGAGTATTTTCAACATAATTCATGTGATTATTAAAACTAAATTTGAATTTACAAAAACTACTGCAAATGCTACAAACATTACCAATAATCCTAGAACCGACAGTCCTGCTATAAAATCTTACATGAATTACTCATTATCGAATCTATCCATTGTTCAAAGTGTTTGGATACGTAATTCTTGAACAACTAGTCAGTTACTAAGAAGAAATAAAAGCTTTGCCTGACAACCAATCTACTTACAGAAAATTATACTCTACGGAGACAGCCATCTGTTCTGTTGTAAATGATATGCTGGAAATGATAGATGAAAATAAATCGGGTATTTTGATATTACTCGATCTTAGTGCTGCTTTTGATACAGTTGTGCATGAACTTTTACAAAATGACCTACAGTCCATCAGTGTTGAAAATCATCATATGAACCTTTAATCAGAGGGGTACTTACCCAATCTTATTCTGCACCTATACTATTGGTCTATCGGAAATACTACAAAGGCATGGTGTGAAGTTCAAACTATTTGCGAACGATACATAATTTTACTTCTCCATAAATGATGTACACGACACTACCGAAACTCTAAACCAAATCCTTGATAGTGTTACGGAATGGATGATAATTAAAAACAAAAATTAAATGAGAACAAAACTGATTTTATGGTGGTGAGGAAGAGAAACAGCGTGAGAAGCTTCGTGACCTAGGCGTATTTTTTGACTGCAACTGTCTCTCAATGTCCAAATAAATAATGTAGTAAAAACTACTGGTTATCATAAAAACATTGCTTTTACAAAAAGAGTATCTGGATGAATATTCTGTAAATAAACGTGATAAACTGTGTAATTACCAGGACTGACAACTGTAACTCCATCTACTACAATTTACAAAAAGTACAACTTAAGAAATTACAAAACATAATAAACGAGGAGCAAGACCGATAAAAGGTGTCCCACCTAGACAAAGAATCACTCCCATACTAATTGATCTACATTGGCTGCCCATTAAAGTGAGAATTGAATTTAAAAAATGTACAATAACCCACCAAGTTATCAGAACCAGTCGTCCAAAATATCTAAGAGAATTACTAAATATTGTGCAGCTAACAAATAGCGTTGACACGAGAAAAGTCCAAATTATTGTAACCTACATATCTGTCTACTGTAGGCTCTAGAGCCTTTAGATATGCAGCCCCGATACCATGCAATAAGCTCCCACAAGACATCCGAATGATTGAAGATATTAAAGGTTTCAAGAGGAAACTGAAGAATTTCTTACTTAGCGAGTGCTTTGATAGTGACGATTTAACAATAAGCAAGCAATATGCGATGTGAAATGTTAAATGGTTCAGAATGAACATGATATAACGATTGTGGAGGTCCTGTAGAGAGTAGGGTTCCCCTGCTGTACAGGACTGGGTAAGCAGTCCTTAATGTAAAGTAAAGTAACATTTAACACAACATTCAATAACCAAATTCTCCTGAAGCTAAAATTCATCTAACTGCAATTAAAAAAAAAGAATTAATTCTTAATGTCTGCATTAATAACCCTGTTATCCTTAACATCAGAAAACTTCAAATCAGTCAACTATTATTAATGCAGTCATCACACTGCTCTCAAACAAGTTTCAATATGGTAATAACGTTTGCGCAGGCAAGGTCTTCCTGTTGAAAACCAGGTGAAATGCGCCAAGTGTTTGCGTCACCGATCCTTATCGGGATTTGGAAATAATGTAATCCTAATTCTTTATAATGATAGATATTCATACTTAAATGGAACAAACAAACACACTTGATTATGATAATACAGGTATGGTTATCATGATATAAGACCTGATAAAAACCATCTTAATCACATGGGTATAATCCTACATGCATAAAATGACACATAATGAATAATTTTTTATTATGATCCAATCTGTTTTCTGACTGTAGTCTATCACAAGGCATCCATTTACTTTTAAACAGAAAACATTCTACCAAACCTGAAGAAGAATTAGTATGGTAACTGATGGTTATCTGTTATCAACATACTTTACCATCTCCATAATTTAATTATCTAATGACACATTATCCAACAATTTGCATACATTTACAGAGTATAAAACAAACATAAGATTTTCTTTTAAATTTTATGGTTCTCTATTGATGAGTAAAAACGAAAACATTGCAAAAAAAAGTGGCAATTTTTGGTTCTTAGGACATGCAACCAATAGCTGCCTTCCACGGGCACAAAGAGCACAAAAACATGTAATCTTCCTCAAACAAACTCAGCACTTCACAAACAACGTGATGGACACGACAGAATATGCTTCATAAGTCACATATTTTAATGACTGCATTTACAAAGGTGAAGCTGAGCATTATTTACCTCGGATAGCATGAACAGTATGGGCCAGAGTAAGTGGGGAAGAAAATATTTCAAAACTCTTCAGTATGCTTCCAAAATGTTGAATACGCCAGTCGAATTAAGTTGATTTGATTGTGATGTTGTGCGAACAGGAATTAAAGTTATGTTCTTAAAATATTTAATTTTTCCTTGTTTCCTTTCCTTACTGGGCTATTTTCCCTGTTGGATCCCCTGGGGTTATAGCATCCTGCTTTCCCGACTAGGGTTGTAGCTTAGTAATTAATATAATAATAATAATAATAATAATAATAATAATAATAATAATAATAATATCCTGTTAATCTCTAATACAAAGGAGAATGCACAACGAAGGAAAGGGCAGGTAGCTAGACAACATGGTAAATGCTAGTTAAGACCCATATTCCTTTTAAACTACCAGTCTCATGAATTCACCGGCTACTGTTACACAGTTACCCTTGCCCCTCTAGCTTACAAGCATCATTGTGATCCTCAGTCATCTGCACTAGGTCAGTAAGTTCGTTCCAGTTTAACAACACTAGTTTAAAAACTACACAAAGACATTGTCTATACGCTTAAACCAGCTACTTTTAAGACTGGTAGTTGATTGAAAATACTTTGATAGAAAGCTGTACTGTACATCTCATAAAAAAATCAAACCAAATGAAACAGAGGATGGAATAAATATGGAATTTCCTCTATTGGAAATTCTGGAGAAGGATACCATTGTTATTTCTCTCACCAAGTTATCAAGGAACCATTTCAAGAGCAAACGCACAACCATGATTCCCCCAACTTGTCTTAGATGTTCATTGTTTCTTTCGCTTTCAACATGACAGACATATGCACATACAAAACCCAGAGCAAACAGTTTGATTATTATAGAGAGAGAAATCTCCAAAACATGACATCAATGCAATCACGCCAACACCAACATAAAATCAATATGAGAATGAGTGTACGTGTGTGCATGCATGTAGGAGACAGAAATAAAGAGGAAAACTGTAAATAAACAGCCAAACTATTGGCATGACAACTACTGTACATTACTGTTCTCGACCACTTTCAGTTGCTCCACACAACAAATTTATTGCTACTAATTGACTAACAATTCATCCGCGCACACCATGAAAACTTTTGAAATTAAACAGCAAAATCCTCCAAAATCAGGCAGATCTATTTTTGCAAACAACGAACATTCAAGCTCATATGCTCTTTATGGGAACCGTTACACGAGTCCCAAAAAGGGGAATTTCGTCCACGAGAGAAACGGTAGCCTCTCTACACGCCAGTTAGTTTTCGTCCTTATATGGTTTCCATACAACCAAATAATCCAGACGAGCTACTTCTCAAGCCGTTATTAACACCTTTTAAGCTACATCTTCCCGCTCTGTATCTTTTTTTCTACTGCTAAGCTTTGGAATTTGCTTTCTGCTTCTGTTTTTCCTTATTGTGATTTATGACCATCCTTCCTTCAAGGGGAAATCTTCCTATCAAGTTTCTACCTTCTTCATCACCTTTTACTTTTTTGCTTTCATCGAGAGTAACTAAATAAAAGTATTGGATTGATAGCTATGCCATATTTTTGCTCATTATAAGTTGATTTCAATTTCCAAAATATTTCAGGCGCTGTTCTCTAGTTTAGTTCTTGATTTACTCCTTTACGTTCAAGCATCCCTTCCCACACATGCTAAACGGAAGTTGCAGCTTGAAAACCACTTCATGTCATTCACTCCATCACTGTAAAATTCTATGCACTCTTTATTTCCAGGGTATTTCAACAGGAACTTTCATCTCTATTTCAAAAGAAAAGTCCATTAAATCTAACTCTAATGTAGGTATTTTTTATGAGAACTCATCACCATTTTTTCTTCAATTGTCTTCCTACCCTCTTATAAAAAATGGACTAATGTCTACTTTGTCCATTACTTGAACCGTAGGAAAGTCGACCAGTTCCAGTATTTGAAAATATATAAAAATTCAAGTGCTAGTACCATTTATTCATTTAGCTATCTATCTATTTACGTATCTACCTACCTACCTATATATATATATATATATATATATATATATATATATATATATATATATATATATATATATATATATATATATACAACACTGTGGTAAGTCACTGTTCATACAAGTTTCCTGGACCAAGGTTCGATTCTTGGCCGGTCAGAATCTGTTGTCTTTGTGTGATTTTGCCAGGGGCTCTGATCCTGAGGTCGTTAAGAGAATCCAGACATTAATGTATAAAAAATATATGGCCAATTAGAATATATATATATATATATATATATATATATATATATATATATATATATATATATATATATATATATATATATATATATATTAGGTTAACGTAAAATGATTATTATTTCTTTTGTTGATTTAAATCAGCCTTGTTTTCTTTTAAGTTAAATTATTTTTGCTGAGTATGTTTACTCTTGTGTTACTGTAAGTTAAGTGGCTCTACGAATGTTTGACAGTGTTTTTGCGCCTCCTCCTCCTCCTTTGTGTATTAGTGAACTATCGTTTTAAAAATTGTTATTCTTTTGCTTTGAGTGTTTATAAACGCTGGGAAGGTGATGGAAGAGTGGACATGGTGGACCGGTCAACACAGTTCGGGTCTTGACAAGCTCTCACCAGCACTATTTCCCGTCTCAGCATTCATTGTGATTTGGAGGACGACTTTGGATATTACCTTTACACTTCTGTTAATTGTTTAGCAGATGCTCTGTCATCTGCGACTATAGTTTCTGCCACTTGTTCCCGTCGGAGGATATTTACGGGATTTGTGTCGTCGCTGCTTCAAGACACTGGATTTTTGCATTTACTTGAACCGTAGGAAAGTCGACCAGTTCCAGTATTTGAAAATATATAAAAATTCAAGTGCTAGTACCATTTATTCATTTAGCTATCTATTTATTTACGTATCTACCTACCTACCTATATATAATATATATATATATATATATATATATATATATATATATATATATATATATATATATATATGTATATATATATATATATATATATATATATATGTATATAATATATGTATATATATATGTATATGTATATATATGTATATATATATGTGTATATATATATATGTGTATATATATGTATATATATGTATATATATATATATATATATATATATATGTATATATATATATGTATATGTGTATATATATATATATATATATATATATATATATATATATATATATATATATATATATATATATGTATATATATATATATATATATATATATATATATATATATATGCATATATATATGCATATATATATATATATATATACATATATATATGTATATATATATTTATACACACAAACACAAAGAGTTTGCAAAAATGCTATCTACATACATCTTGGAAGATCTTTATTATACTAATTTACAAAAAGGGAGACACAATAGACCTCAAAATTTACTGCTCAATAAATTTACTCTGATCATAATATTATACTTTAATCAATCAAAAGGGCAGACAGGCTTTAGAAGTGGGTATTCAACAACTGACCATACCCTTGTGATTAACCAGCTAATGGAAAAATCAACAGAGTATGACAAACGAATGAGTATGGCATTCATAGACTTTGAGAAAGCTTTTGATTCTGTCAAACGCTCAGCAGTAATGAAAGCCCTTCAAAGACAAGGAATAGAAGAATCCTATGCTAGAAGATCTCTATACAAGAAGTACAACAATTTTAAAACTTATGTAGTACGAAAATTTCGATTGAAAAAGGGATTAGACAGGGAGAACCCCATTCCTCCTAAATTATTCACAGCAAGTCTAGCAGAAGTTTTTAAAAATTTAGATTTGGAGAAGTAGATGTCAATATTATTGAGGAATACCATAATAACTTATGATTTGCAGAAGACATAGTTCTGTTTAGTGAATCATGGGAAGAATTGCAAAACCATAAACGAAAGAAAAAAAAAATCAGTATATTCAAGTTTACTCATAGGATTTACGCATCATTACTATCATAATCAATACTCCACACCTACTGTGATTATGTAATAATGCAATCATTTTTACCAGACTTTGGCTACTACTGTAAGATTGCCTTGCCTATAGCAAGACACGGACTCTTCCGCCAAAGGCAGCCCGTAGCGACTTTGGCCTTGATTAATTTCAATGATTTAGACAAAATTGAGGTAAATGAAAGTTCCTTTGTCAATGTAGAGCCCAGACCCTTTCCCAAACAACTTTCGTTTATTAAAGAAAAGAAACATTAGTTGTCTTAAAACTCTTTGTTAATTCACAAAAATTGAGGGTCATTTTCCTTTCTTTAGCATTGAAGTCGCCAATCATAATTTTCATATCTCTCAGGGATCTCATCTATTACCCTCTGCATTTCTTCATAGTATTCATCTTTCTTTTCTTCAGGGAAATCATTTGTTGAGGCATAGCAAACTATAATATTTATATTGCACTGCTTTGATTTGAACATTGCTGGTAACAATTTACTATTACAGCTCTCCACTCGGTTAATACCTTTTTCTGCTCTTGGTGGCATTATCATTCCTGCCCCTTCTCTTCCAACTTCATCTGATTTTCCTGAGTAGATATATATTGCCTTGGTCTAAAGTTTCCTTACCAATCCCCTTACAACGCATTTCACTTAGAGCCAAGATATCCAAACTATATTTCATAAATTCACTCTCCACTTGCTGTAACTTCCCAATCTGATTCATGGTTCTAACATTCCAATTACCTATTTTCAATTTTTATTTAGTATCTATAAACAGGGTGATTCTTAGCACCCTGGACTGGGGGCTATTCTGTCATTCTGTCATCTCCTCTTTCCTTGACTCACTAAATCCATAGAGGATTCATTGGCTAGATACATCAAAGGATAGCCAGTTCCTTGTGATGCACAGTGCCTATCTAACTAAGGCAGTTGTCCCCTGCCGGTTCATACTAATTCTAGCAAGATTAACCGTCAAGCATCAGGAGTAAAAGCCGAAGAGGCAGTTTGTATATCACCTTAAACCCAATCCGTCACCCTGTTGCCAGTGACTTCATTGAGATTCATGGGGGCACTTCCTTCACACCCAAAGGTCTCATTCCTACACCAAGTGCTCATCCGCTTATACGAGTATAACCGGTGGCAAACATGAATTCCTAAGATGTAACGCCTAGCATGGTAAGATAAACCGCCTACCACAGTAAGATATATCGCCTAGCACGGTAAGATTACCGCCTACCACGATATTTTCCTTTAGTGTGAATAAAAGCAAGAAATATGCAAATATTCAAGGCCTTACTATGCAAAGTAGGCCTTCACAAAATACACTTGGGTGCCCAACTCAACATAACGGAAAATCAAACAGTGATCCATGCAAAATCCATTGTGCTTTTGTCAACTTAATCCATGATGAAAGATAGAAAAAAATCATGAATTGTGTATCTAGATATTGGCTACCACGTGCTTCTCTACAGTATAATTGAGATACCGGAAAATTAGGACCCTCTGGAGCCACTTCTCCAAGGGAAAACCGTACAATTACAATAATAATAATAATAATAATAATAATAATAATTATGATCATGATGATGATGATGATGATGATTATCATTAATATTATTAGCATAGTCGCTACGGCTTATGCACTAATTTCAATCATGTTCGACAGGATTCTGTGAAAACATGACATAAATAAAGTTTATTAACTGGCAATAAAGATGCATGAAATACTGACTTTCTTTAACGAAAAGGGTAGTTATAGCAAACTTTTGCGACAAACGTTTACTCTTAAAGTGGTCAGAAATACGGATAATAGGAGAGGTATCAAAATAAAATACCGAGGTATCAAAATAAAATACCAAGAATTATTGAAACTTAAAACAAACCTGATCTGTGTTAAATGGTTCAAGCAGTAACTAGTCACCATGAGGAGTAAAATAAGGCTAAGTAAAAAACATTAGAACGAACCCGAATGAACGAAAATAGGACAAGAAACGATTGGTCATCTCAAAACTGAAAAAAATGAAAGGAGCAGAAGTTCGAAACGTGGCAACGTTCCCAACTACAAATAGACACGGCATTATACTGAACGTCTGTCGGACTTTCAGAGAAGCCTTCAAGTCACCTAAATCTCTCATATTATGATAGTCGACTCTCAACAATCTTCAGCATTCATCGACTACTAAGTCTTATTTATGCACGCTTGGGAATCAAGATATACCCTTTAAAATTTGAAAGAGTAAGATTTGTTTTTATTACAATTATAGCTTTATCATACAATGAAATAGCAAATTGAGTTGCTCAAGAGTGAATGTATTTAAATACAAAGCTCAAGAGTGAATGTATTTAAATACAATGGTTCTTTGTCATTTTGTTTAAGAAAGAAAAATTATATACAACAATCTCTCTCTCTCTCTCTCTCTCTCTCTCTCTCTCTCTCTCTCTCTCTCTCTCTCTCTCTCACAAACACATACACACACAAAACATATATACGTACATGCGAACAGTTAGATATATTCAAATATCAAATTACACATTTCAACCATTTAGTCATCAATGATTCCGCAGCTTTATTGGATATGTTGTTCAAACGGTAAAACCTGGGACAACAATTAACAAAACCTGATCCATACGAAGCACTGATCTAATCCGTCTATTGTCAAATCTGCTCTATGAAAAAAAAAAAATGTAATAATAATGTATACAGACGAAACACCTACGGTTAGGAAAACAACCTAATACAATGCTAAGGATTGCCAGTATATCAAGAGACCAGGGGTACTGTATCCACTGCATGAGAGAGAGAGAGAGAGAGAGAGAGAGAGAGAGAGAGAGAGAGAGAGAGAGAGAGAGAGAGTATATATAAATATGGATGAAAATAAGGATAAGAAGGGAATAATGCCGGGGGACAAAGCAAGTAAATAGAGGAGGGAAAAGCTGGAGGGGTATTAAAAATGGATGGAAAAGAGCAGTAGACAGAAGTAAAAATCATAAACAATAGAAAAGGGAGGGGAACGCACTCGAGGAGGGTAGCGTCACATGCCATTTCCTCTCTGACTTGACAATACATGATTAGAGCATCCTCTGCTGATCTCCAACGTACTTCGGTACATTGCAATGAAAATCAACTTTGGAATACCACATCAATTAAAAGAAATTTTAAGACCACAATATTACTCCTTTCTTTTTTTTTTCTTTTTTAGTGATGATTAGGCATATGAAATTTAGCACCATATTCATTCAGATATTACATTAAATAGTATTTCATATTCATAAGTGATAAAATTAAAAATCAGTCATTAGTCTGTATTATTTGGAATTTAATACTTAGAGAAGCAAACACTTTCCCTTACTACAACAGTACTCAAATAATACAGCGAATATGAGAAAAATAATATTGATGTAAAAGAAAAAGTTAATTTTTTATCGTATCTACATTGAGCTCAAAGACTCGTTGCATCAAATGATCATGAAAACATCGGACAATGAATTCCGAGTAATGAACCTTAATTAGAATTAGACTGAATTTAGGCCTTACGGCTCAGGGCTGGGGTCGCTAAGGCCATTCAGCATCTATGTAAAACAGGAGGAAAACACAAATAATTGGAGAAGTATAACCTGAGAGGTTGGAAAGATAAATGGAAGAACGGACACAGCAAAGTTTGCGTGTGGAGCACTAATAGTGATAATAGGCTTCCTGAAGGTGATTTCAAACTCAGAACTGATTACCTAAACTTTAATAGTTTAGTTTGTGTATCCCAACACATTCAAACACAAATAACCGCATCAAATATATTGTACTTACTTCTACTAGACAAAGAACTCTTTCAATCGCATGTCTCACCTGAAAAGAAAATGAAAGTATTAGAGAAAATCCATATGTTGGGAGATCTGCAATGCAAATCTTTTAATATAATAGGGAATCAAAATGAAAAAGCTTCATAGAAAATCTGGTATGAAATTGATGACGCATATATATATATATATATATATATATATATATATATATATATATATATATATATATATATATATATTATATGTATATATATATATATATATATATATATATATATATATATATATATATACATATATATAAATATATATATATATATATATATATATATATATAGAGAGAGAGAGAGAGAGAGAGAGAGAGAGAGAGAGAGAGAGAGAGAGAGAGAGAGAGAGAGAGAGAGAGAATTAACCCCGGTGAGTTGAGACTTTACTCTAGTTTTTTTTTTTAATAATAAACGTATTGGCGTAATACGAATTAATCAAATGTGTTGTTTTTTCTTTCTTTCTTCGTTACTGTTTCGACTAGCAACATTTTACAAACAACCAAATAAATAATTTCACTCTTCAAGTCAACAAAACTATAATGAAATTCAAGAGAACACCATCGCATTCCTTTCTTATCAAGATCAGATTCGACTTTAGGTTATACATCTGTGACATGGATGCGTTGGCGCTTACTATGAGAGAGAGAGAGAGAGAGAGAGAGAGAGAGAGAGAGAGAGAGAGAGACTCATGCAATCAGCTACTAGAAAAAATACCTACAGTATACACACACTTACTCAGAATCAAAATGAGAGCCTAATATTTGGAGTCTCGTTAGCAAACCTACAAAGGAAAAACAGAATCCTTCGAAGTTATTCAAGTAAAATCATTTACCACAATACAAGAGGAATGTCATGATAGTAAACCAAGTCTATTCGAAGAGAATATAATATATTCTCTTCAAATAGATTTGGTTTACTATCATGACGTTATAATTTATGTGCACAAGTTTACATGGCGTTACCACTGATTTGTCAACTTCTAATTTGTCAGTTATTTTCCGCAACTTAGTAAGAAGATATTCGTTTTGCTCTTGTTGGAGAGTTGATAATGTGGTATCTCTAACCGTGCCGATTACTGGCCAATTTCCATAAGACCTATATCATCTAAAGTTTTTGAACGTCTTTGAGCAAAAGTCTAAATAGGCATCTGAAAGAAATGATTCCTAGTTTCCAATTTGGTTTTCCAATTTATGCTAAATGTAATAAAAATAAGATAAATCCCTTCGCGCTAAATGTATTGAACGTAAGAGAAATCGATTTGTGCTAAATGTATTGACAGAGAAATCCCTTTGTGCTAAATGTAAAATAAGTAAATTAATCCCTTCGTGTTAAATGTATTAAAAGTAGGAGAAATCCCTTCACTCTAAAGGTATCATAGGAAGAGAAATCCCTTTGTGCTAAATGTATCAAGAGTAAGAGAACTCCCTTTGTGCTAAATGTATAAAAAGTAAGAGAAATAACTTTGTGCTAAATGTATTATAACTAAGGTAAATCCCTTTGTGCTAAATGTATTAAAAGTAAGAGAACTCCCTTGGTGCTAAATGTATTAAACGTAAGAGAAATCCCTTTGTGTTATATGTATTAAAAGTAAGAAAAAGCCCTTTATGCTAAATATATTAAAAGTAAGAGAAATCCCTTTGTGCTAGATGTATTATAAGGTAAATCCCTTCGTGCTAAATGTATCAAAAGTAAGAGTAATCCCTTTGAGCTAAATATATTAAAAGTAACAGAAATCCCTTCGCGCTAAATGTATTAAACATAAGAAAAGTCCCTTTCTGCTAAATGTATCAAAAGTAAGAGGAATCAGTTTTTGCTAAATGTATTAAAAGTAAGAGAAGTCCCTTTGTGTTAAATGTATTAAACGTATGAGAAATCCCTTTGTGCTAAATGTATAAAAATTAAGAGAAATCCCTTTGTTCTATATGTATTATAAGGTAAACCCCTTCGTGCTAAGTGTATCAAAATTAAGAGTAATCCCTTTATGCTAAATATATTAGAAGTAACAGAAATCCCTTTGCGCTAAAAGTATTAAACATAAGAAAAATCCCTTTCTGCTAAATGTATCAAAAGTAAGAGGAATCAGTTTTTGCTAAATGTATTAAAAGTAAGAGATGTCCCTTTGTGTTAAATGTATTAAACGTAAGAGAAGTCCCTTTGTGCTAAATGTATTAAACGTAAGAAAAATCCCTTTGTGATATAAGTATTTCTAGTAAGAGAAATCCATTTATGCAAAATGTATTAAACTTAAGAGAAATCCCTTGGTGCTAAATGTATTATAAGTAAGAGGAATCACTTAGTGATGAATGTATTAAAAGTAAGAGAAGTCCCTTTGTGCTAAATGTATTAAAAGTAAGAGAAATCCCTCTGTGGAAATGTATTTAATGTAAGAGAAATTGCTTTGTGCTCAATGTATTAAAAGTAAGAGAAATCCCTTCGTGCTAAATGAATAAAAAGTAAGAGAAATCTCTTTGTGCTAAATGTATTATACATAAAAAATTCCTTTATGTTGAATGTATTAAAAGAGAAATCTCTTCGCAGTAAATGTATTTAAAGTAAGAGAAATCCCTTCGCACTAAATGTATTAAATGTAAGAAAAATCCCTTTGTACTAAATGTATTAAAAGAAAGAAAAATCCCTTTGTGCTAAATGTTTTAACCGTCAGAGAAATCCCTTTATGCTAAATGTAGTAAACGTAAGAGAAATCCCTTTGTGCTAAATGCATTAAATGTAAGAGAAATCCTTTTCTGCTAAATGTATAAAAAGAGAAATCCCTTTGCGGTAAATGTATTTAAAGTTAGAGAAATCCCTTCGCACTTAATGTATTAAATGTAAGAGATATCCCTTCGTGCTAAATGTATTAAATGTAAGAGAAATCCCTTTGTGCTAAATAATTCAACCGCCAGAGAAATCGCTTTGTGCTAAATGTATCCCCTTAGTGCTAAATGGTCTTGAAAGTAAGAGAAATCACTTCACGCTATATGTATTAAAGGTAAGAATAATCCCTTTGTGCTAATTGTATTAAACGTAAGAGAAATCCCTTTGAGTTAAATGTATTAAAAGTTAGTGAAATCCCTATGTGCTAAATGTATTAAACGTAAGAGAAATTCCTTTGTGCTAAATGTATTTAATGTAAGAGAAATCCCTTTGTGCTAAATTTATTAAAAGTAAGAGAAATCTAATTGTGCTAATTGTATCATACATAAGAGAAATCCCTTTATGCTAGATGTATTAAATGTAAGAAAAATCCTTTTGTGCTAAATGTATTAAAAGAAAAATCCCTTCGCAGTAAATGTATTTAAAGTAAGAGAAATCCCTTCGCACTAAATGTATTTAAAGTAAGAGAAATCCCTTCGCACTAAATGTATTAAATGTAAGAGAAATCCCTTTGTACTAAATGTATTAAAAGAAAGAAAAATCCCTTTGTGCTAAATGTTTTAACCGTCAGAGAAATCCCTTTTTGCTAAATGTATTAAACGTAAGAGAAATCCCTTTGTGCTAAATGTATTAAATGTAAAAGAAATCCTTTTCTGCTAAATGTATAAAAAGAGAAATCCCTTCGCGGTAAATGTATTTAAAGTAAGAGAAATCCCTTCACACTAAATGTATTAAATGTAAGAGAAATCCCTTCGTGCTAAATATATTAAAAGTAAAAGAAATCCCTTTGTGCTAAATATATTGAAGGTAAGAGAAATCCCTTTGTGCTAAATGTATTAAATGTAAGAGAAATAACCTTTGTGATAGATGTATTAAAAGTTAGAGAAATCCCTTCGTGCTAAATGTATTAAACGTAAGAGAAATCCCTTTGTGCTAAATGTATTGAAGATAAGAGAAATCCCTTTGTGCTAAATTTATTAAATGAAAGAGAAATCCCTTTGTGCTAAATGTATTAAACGTAAGAGAAATCCCTTTGTGCTAAATGTATTAAACGTAAGAGAAATCCCTTTGTGCTAAATGTATTAAAAGTAAGAGAAATCCCCTTGGCTAAATGTATTAAATGTAAGAAAAATCTCTTTGTGCTAAATATATTAAACGTAAGAGAAATTCCTTTGTGCTAAAAATACTAAAAGTAAGTGAAATTCCTATGTGCTATATGTATTAAACATAAGAAAAACCCCTTTGTCCTAAATGCATTAAAAGAGAAATACCTTTGTGCTAAATGTATGAAATGTGAGAAATCCTTGTGTGCTAAATGTATAAAAAGAAGAATCCCTTCGCAGTAAATGTATTTAAAGTAAAAGAAATCCCTTTGCACTAAATGTATTAAATGTAAGAGAAATCCTTTTGTGCTAAATATATTAAAAGCAAGAGAAATCCCTTTGCGCTAAATGTATTAATAATAAGAGAAATAACCTTTGTGCTAGATGTATTAAAAGTAAGAGAAATAACCTTTGTGCTAAATGTATTAAACGTAAAAGAAATCCCTTTCTGCTAACTGTTATTAAACGTAAGAGAAATCCCTTTGTGCTAAATGTATTAAACATAAGAGAAATCCCTTTGTGCTAAATGTATTAAAAGTAAGAGAAATCCCTTTGGCTAAATGTATTAAAAGTAAGAGATATCCCTTTGTGCTAAATGTGTTAAACGTAAGAGAAATCCCTTTGTGCTAAATGTATTAAAAGTAAGAGAAATCCCTTTGTGCTAAATTTACTAAAGGTAAGAGACATCAATCTGTGCTAAATGTATCAAACATAAGAGAAATCCCTTTGGGCTAAATGTAATAAAAGTAAGAGAAATCCCTTTGTGCTAAATTTATTAAAGGTAAGAGAAATCAATCTGTGCTAAATGTATCAAACATAAGAGAAATCCCTTTGGGCTAAATGTAATAAAAGTAAGAGAAATCCCTTTGTGCTAAATCTATTAAAGGTAAGAGAAATCAATCTGTGCTAAATGTATTAAACAAAAGAGAAATCCCTTTGGGCTAAATGTAATAAAAGTAAGATAAATCCCTTTGTGCTAAATTTATTAAAGGTAAGAGAAATCAACCTGTGCTAAATGTATCAAACATAAGAGAAATCCCTTTGGGCTAAATGTAATAAAATTAAGAGAAATCCCTTTGTGCTAAATGTAATAAAATCAAGAGAAATCCCTTTGTGCTAAATGTATTAAACGTAAGAGAAATTCCTTTGTGCTAAATGTATTAAAAGTAAGAGAAATCCCTTTGTGCTAAATATATTGAATATATTAAATATATCCCTTTGTGCTAAATGTGTTAAACGTGAGAGAAATACCTTTGTGCTAAATGTATTAAAACAGAAGAAAAATCCCTTCGTGCTAAATATATTAAATGTAAGAAAAACCCCTTTGTGCTAAATGTATCAAAAGTAAGAGAAATCCTTATGTGCTAAATGTATTAAGAGTAAGAGAAATCCCTTCACGCTAAATTTATGAAATGCAAGAAAAATCCCTTAGTGCTAAATGTATTAAAAGTAAGAGGAATCCCTTTGTGCTAAATGTATTAAAAGTAAGAGAAATACCTTTGTTCTAAAGGTATTAAACGTAGGAGAAATCCCTTTGTGCTAAATGTATTTAATGTAAGAGAAATCATTTTGTGCTAAATGTATTAAAAGTAAGAGAAATCCCTTCGCGCTTAATTGTATTAAACGTAAGAGATATCCCTTTGTGCTAAATGTATTAAACGCAAGAGAAATCCCTTTGTGCTAAATGTATTTAATTAAAAAGAAATCCCTTTGTGCTGAATGTATTAAAAGTAAGAGAAGTCTCTTTGTGCTAAATGTATTATACGTAAGAGAAATCCCTTTGTGCTCAATGTACTAAAAGAGAAATCCCTTCGCGGTAAATGTATTAAAAGAAGAAAAACACTTTTAGGCTAAATGTATTATATATAAGAGAAATCCCTTTGTGCTAAATGTATTAAAAGTAAGAGAAATCCCTTTGTGTTAAATGTATTAAACGTAAGGGAATCTATTTGTGCTAAATGTATTAATACTAGGAGAAATACCTAGTGCCAAATGTATTAGAAGTAAGAGAAACCCCTTTGTGATAATTGTATTAAATGTAAGAGAAATACCTTTGTGCTAAATGTATTAAAAGTAAGAGGAATCCCTTTGTCCTAAATGTATTAAACGTAAGAAATCCCTTTGTGCTAAATGTATTAAAAGTAAGAGAAATTCCTTTGTGCTAAATGCATTAAATATAAGAGAAATCTATTTGTGCTAAATGTATTAAAACTAAAAGAAATTCCTTTGTGTTAAATGTATTGAACTTAAGACAAATCCCTTTGAGATAAATGTATTAAAAGTAAGAGAAATCCCTCTGTGCGAAATGTTTTAAATTTAAAAGAAATCCCTTTTTGCTAAATGTATTAAAAGTAAGAGAAATTCCTTTGTGCTAAATGTATTAAATGTAAAAGAAATCCCTTATTGCTCAGTGTATTAAACGTAAGGTAAATTCCTTTGTGCTAAATGTATTAAACGTAAATGAAATCCCTATGTGCTAAAGGTATTAAAAGTAAGAGAAATGCCTTTGCGCTACATGTATTAAAAGTAAGAGTAATCTTTTCGGGGTAAATGTATCAAACATAAGAGAAATCCCTCTGTGCTAAATGTATTGAAAGTAAGAGAAATAACATCACGCTAAATGTATTAAACACAAGAGAAATCCCTTTGTGCTAAATGTATTAAAAGTAAGCGAAATCACATTGCGCTAAAAGTATTAAACGTAAGAGAAATCCCTTTGAGCTAAATGTAATAAAAGTCAGAGAAATCACATCGCGTTAAATGTATTAAACGTAAGAGAAATCCCTTTGTGCTAAATGTATTAAAAGTAAGCGAAATCCTTTGTGCTAAATGTAATGAAATACAGAGACACTCCTTTGTGCAGTGTGATTATAAGAAAAGTCCTTTTTTTCATGATGAGTACAAAGCAATGTACCGAAAATAATAAAACGTTGAACAAAATAATCTATTTTACTTACACTTTGATAACTAAGTTGTTTCGTCCTTAAACTTTCTCACAGTGCACTCAAAATAAATCAATTTCTCTAACTTAGGATTATATCTTTTTACAAGGCAATTTCTCATTATCAAATAAATAAGCAAAATATATATTCTTAGTGCCTGCTACCTTGTCAAGCCAGTGGGATTAAAACCTTAACCTACTGAAATACAAAACAAAAAATATGGGTTCCCCACCAAGATCCACTCCCTTAAAGGAAACCCACAAATGAATACATATATACTGTATTTATGCAGTTTTTGCAAGCTGCATTCTTGCAAACATTTCGTATGAAGTTCAGCGAGTTTTACTACTATGAAATCTCTCCATCTATTATCAAATCAATTGTTAAGCCATCTTCTCTTGCTGTTTTGCCTCTTTCCATCCCTTTTAATGCTTTCTTTCCTTCTACTGTTACTTTTGGTACCGGCTCAAGTGTTTCATTATCTCTATTCGCAAAGTTATTTCTTATATCGCTACTGTAAGGTATTGTATAGAAATCTTCTACATTTTTATCACTCCACCTCTTTTGTTTATAATATTTCTATTTTCAATCTTCAAGTAAATATCTGGGGTGCCTGTTCTAGGTCTTCTCATTATCTTGATACTATCTCTTATTAACTTGATGTTTCTTCTCTTCTTTAGTGTCTCCTCAATTTTGATATGATTGTGATTATTATGTTTTGAGTTTTGAGTTTTTTTACTGTTTTGGATAGTTCTGCTAATTCTATTTCATCGCTTTTGATTTTATCCTTTCTAATCTTTTCTTTATTAGGTTTTTGGTCTTTTCTGATATTTTTTCTTGATCTTGTTTAGGAACTTTTCCACTTAACTCTTGTGCTGATTCCAATAAAAAAAATTTTTAAATTACTTTTCATTTCTTCTTTGTTTCCATTTTATCATGAAGCTAGAAACACCCATTATGTATTACTAAACTAAACTCATCAGCTTATTCTCTTATTGCAGGAGTGTTTATTTCCTTCCTTAAAATTAGTTCTTCTCTTTCTTTCCTTAAGTCTAGACAAATTGTACCTCTCACCACTGAATGGTCGCTTGACTTCAACTTACTCAACACTTTCATCTTTAACTAAATTAACTGTTTTACTGAAAGTAAAATCTATTTCTATTTGGGCTTCTATATATATATATATATATATATATATATATATATATATATATATATATATATATATATATATATATATTGATTGACCACATTGTCTCGCTAGAGTGTGGACGTGGTGCGCGGAGTTCCGTTAAACACTCGCCCAGAGTCGTGTTTTAGCTTTCTGTCTCTCGCTTAAAATATCATAGAAAAGATATTAGTCAATCTTATGGAGAAACATAAGTGAGAAGAAACAGTAAACTATGTCTGTCCCTAACCATTTCTGCCTCATATGTAAAACCACGGATGGAGACCAGAAAAAAATGGATAAGATGTGAATGCAATAGATTCTACCATAAGAAATGTGTGCATATAGTGATAGGAATCACTGATAATGAACGGAATAACCTAGATTGGTTATGCCCACACTGCATAGGTGAAGCCAGACAAGCCAATTTATTAATATCAAAATTAAAGGAAGAAGTGAAAGTGAGAGAATTGGCCCTGAACGAACAAGACGCAAAAAACAAAATGACTTGGAAAACAAACTTGCGGACATTAGCACACACGCAGGAAATTCCACCCAGACTACCAACCTCACTGAGGAAATTGACATTCTTGCCATGAATATGGAATCAATTAAGGCAACACTTCAAACATTGATGGACCCAAAACCGGAGAAACCGACATTTTCTGACAAAGTTAAAGGAAAAAATCTATTGGTATTTAAATCAACAAATACAACAACTAAATTACTGAAAGAAAACGCGAGGTTGAACAAGCACTTAAGGACATTACTATACATAACACGAGGTCAACTACGAATGGAAATGTTGTAAACTTTGTAAACAAATTGATCAGAGAAGAGGCGGCAAACAAAATTCAGACATTGGTGGCTGACAATGAAACGAGAGAAAAATCAGAAAACAAAAACCAAAAATAATGATATGCAATGTGTACAATGATGAAGAGGATGTAGTAAGTGCTTTTATTCAAAGAAATCGCTGCCTGGACCAAAACAAAAATATACAAGAGAAGATTAGTGTAGTCCTGAAGAAAAATGCATCGGGGGGGGGGGGGGGTGAGGGGGAACCACCAAGTACTGAAATGTGATCCTGAAGTTCGGATGGCTGCTATTCATGATAATGGGGACAGAGTTTCGTTACGATGGGGAACTTATAACATACGTGATAGGTACCAGATGATCACCTGCTACTAATGTCAGAGGTATGGACATCTTGAAAAAGATTGCAAGTCTAAGAATGACGATAATGTCTGCGGGAAAAGTTCAGGCAAACATTCCACCAAGTAGTGTAATTCGCAATTGTCAAAGTGTATAAACTGCACAAAGTTGAACAAATCAAGTGACCACATAGTAAATTCTAGAGACTGCAAAGCTTATGACTTGGAATTGAAAAGAATTGCAGAAAGTACTGATCATGGTTACTAAGGATGTCATAAACTGTGGCTATGTAAATATACAATCTGTACGTAATAAGACTATTCAAATCCGAGAATTAATAAATGAGAAATATTTGGACATCTTGATGTTGAAAATATAACCAGGTCATTTGTAAATACTCAACATCAGATTAATGATACACCAGGCACACATAATATGAATAACATTTAACAACATAACACAAGATGACATCACCAGAATTATCAAGAGAGCAAAGAAAACAAACTGCTCGATCGATCCTATGCCAATATCTGAAGTAACTGGAGAGAGAAACTTGTCTAGTCTAGCCGAAATAATAATGAGAATGGCAAATGCAAGCTTTGATGACCTATTTCGAATCTATCCTTTGTTTGAAAAGTGCTTGAATACGTAATTCTTGAACAACTAGTTACTCACTTAGAAGTAATAGAATCTTTGCCTGACAACCAATCTGCTTACAGAAATCTATACTCTATGGAGACAGCCATCTGCTCTGTTGTAAATGATATCCTGGAAATGATGGATAAAAATAAATGTGGTATTTTAATATTGCTCGATCTCAGTGCTGTTTTTGTTACAGTTGTGCATGAACTGTTACTAAATGATCTATGGTCCACCAGTGTTGAAGATCAAGCTTTCGAATACCTAAAAGACTTAGTTGGTAGAAATTACTGTGTACAAATTGGAAACTCTTATTCATCATATGAACCCTTAAACAGAAGGGTACCCCAGGACGTGTACTTGGCCCAATCTTATTCTGCATCTATACTATTGGTCTATCGAAAATACTACAAGGGCATGGTGTGAAGTTCAATCTATTTGCGGATGACACATAATTTTACTTCTCCATAAATTATATAGATAACACTACTGAAAGTCTAAACAGAATCCTTGATAGTATTAGAGAATGGATGATATTCAAACAACTAAAATTAAATATGAACAAAACTGAATTCATTGTGGTGGGCAAGAGGAATAGCGTGAGAAACTTGGGTGATATTCAAATGAACATAAATAATGTACTCAGTGCCGATATCTAGTAAAGTTCGAGATCTAGGCATATTTCTTGACTGTAACCTGTCCCTGAATACCCAAATAAATAATGTAATAGAAACTGCTGGCTATCATCTGAGAAATATTGCGTTTATAAAAAACTACCAGGACGAAAATTCTGTAAAGAAACTTGTGATAAACTGTGTTATTACCAGGATTGACCACTGAAACTCTATCTACTACAATTTACCAAAAGTGCAACTTAAGAAATTACAAAACATAATAAACAGAAGAGCAAGACTGATAAAAGGTGTCCCACCTAGAGAAAGGACCACCCCTATACTAATTGATTTACACTGGCTGCTGATTTAAGCGAGATTTGAATTTAAAATATGTACAATAACCCACCAAGTTATCAGAACTTGTCGTCCAAAATACCTGAGAATTGCTACATATTGTGCAGCCAACAAATCGTGTTATCACGAAAATAGTTACAGATGGTGTACTTTATGCTCCAGAGCCTTTAAATATGCGGCCCCAAGACTATAATAAGCTCCTACGAAACATACAAATGATTGAAGACACTAAGGCTTTCAAAAGGATACTGAAAACTTTTCTTAATTCAACAGTGACGATTTAACAGTAAATGAACAATACACGACATGAAACATTAAATACTCTGAACGAACAAGGTAAAACGACAGTGGAAGTCCTGTAGAGAGTGAAGTTCCCCTGCCGTATGGGACCGGAAAAGCAGCCGTCAAAGTAAAGTGTATGTGTGTGTGTGTGTGTATATATATATATATATATATATATATATATATATATATATATATATATATATATATATATATATATATATATATATATATACACACACACACAATACGATAAACCAAAAGATGAAATCCTATAAATTTTTTTTGTTATGTTAGGTCTACATGTTCCCTAATAACCCATTACGAGAGGC
>NC_090731.1:87946034-87958534 GCF_036898095.1 Palaemon carinicauda
CAACCTACTACCTATATACTGTATATTATTATACAATGGTCCTGTTTCTGGGAACCAAACATATAATATATTACGGCTGACAAGCTATACAACCTCTCGAGTTCCAAACTCACCTGTTTGTTTTTACATTGAATCTGTTACACTTGGAAATATTAATATCCGAACTCTGAGCCAGTTATATAACTCCCAGACAGCAATATACAAAAACACCGAATATCCAAAGGTCTCTTAAGTACACTCAAAACAAAACTGGTAATTATTCTCAATACAAACTCTTACTTCGATTCTTTACAGGATACGAGCAAGTATGTAATAAACACTGATGATTGAAATGAAACACTTTAAAAAATAAATATATTCCATATAAATTATAACTTTGAAAAGTATTAACATAAAACAAACAAATCACTCGAAATATTAAGTCTGAACAAAACTTAGATTAAGACAAAAATGTTACGATCTGAAAATTATATAATCACTTGACTTGAAATATTAAATCTGAATAAACCTTAGACTAAGACAAAAGAAATAATACTTATGAAAATTATACAATCACTTGTTTCACTTGAAATTAAATTTTTCACACTATTTAATCAGTCGAACACTCAATGATTATAGTTAACCAGATAATACAAATACCTTTCATGTTACTACAGGGCCAGTTACAAAAACTTTACACAATGAAAATACTCACCCAAACACAAAAAACTTAAAATCACTTGGATAATTTGCAACAAAGTTTCAACACACACTATACGCTGGTCACATAACGCTCTCAAACAAATTATGTAAGACTTCGTAAAATAAATATGTGAAGTAAAAAGTTAATTCTTAAAAATAACGCAAATTTACATATAGTAACTTGAATGGGGAATGCAATGAAATTAACGACGAAAGTCTTAGGTAATTTACATAAAAACCTTATAGCTACACGAGAGGAACTCATTTTACGGGCTAGCTATTCATCTCTTCAATGCATATATGAAAACATAAATAAAATACATGAATAAACTACTGTATTTACTCATCACTATACTAGCTTTGTAAGATTATATATTATACACACACACACACACATATATATATATATATATATATATATATATATATATATATATATATATATATATATATCACAGGAACACGTGATATTCAGCTAAAAAACACTAAAAAAAAGTAACTTTAGATGCTGACCGGTTTTCCCTTTAAAGAACTGATACAAGATAAATTAAATAATATATATACTAAGTTAAGAGTACGAACGTTTAAAACATTCAGGAGAATGAAAAGAAAAAATGCAAACACCTGTATGGCTGGAGCCCAGATCACATTATGGATCTAAGGAAAGTTTCAAATAATAAATTGACACTTTTAAGTGCCCAACCACCACCCAACCTAATCACTAATACTTAGAAATTTCACACTTTTTACCTTTGGCGATAATTGTCTGTTTGTGTGAGCGCGCGAGCTCCATTAATTCTGTATAAACGGTTCTGAGTTCATTTTTCAATCTTTACCAATCCCATTGTATAACATATGTATATATATACACACACATTTATATAGGTATATATACTGTATATATACACCTATATATATATATATATATATATATATATATATATATATATATTATATATATATATATATATATATATATATATATATATATATATATATATATATATATATATATATATGTATATATCGTATATAGGCATGTTTATTTATTTATATGCATATATGCATGCATAAACATTTAATATGTATGTCTGTATGTATGTATATATGTATGTGCATATATATATATATATATATATATATATATATATATATATATATATATATATATATATATATATGTATATATATATATATATATATATATATATATACATATATATATATATATATATATATATATATATATATATATATATATATATATATATATATATATATACTATCATCCGTTGCTAGTGCACTACAGGAAAGTCCACATATGTGCTTCCACTCCTTCTATTTATGGTCTTTATATACCAGTGTATACCCATACATTTCCTAAGCTCGTAAATACACCATCTTCTCTTCCTTCCCCTGCTTCTTTTGCAATCTCTGTGGACCCATTCTGTTATGATTGTCTTACATCTAGTATGTCATTCACATTATATGCCCTGCCTATGTCTATTTCTTTTTCTTACATGTTCTTTTTTCTGTTTTTTTCTTGTTATACCTATAATTATTCTTTACATAGCTTTTTGAGTTGTAACTAATTTGTGTTCTAAGGCTTTAGTAAGGCTCCAAGTTTTTATACTAGTAGGACCATTTAATCAAATATATTTAAGAGAAAGTGGCATTTTATTTTTCATAATCTAATTTTGTTTACCAAAAGCTCCCTACGCCATCCTTATCCTTCCTTGTGAAATACTGTCTGCCACAAGTATGTATATCCATTAATAATCTCTAGTTTCGTCCATAACTGTTATTTGTTGTCTTTGCATTTTCGTTGAACATTAATCTAGTTTTACTCACAGTCATTTTCAGTCGTACATTTCTGTTTTCTCTATTCAAATCTTTTATCATCTTATGCAATTCCTTCTATGATTTTCTAAATAGAACGATGACATCTGAAAATCTGAAGTTGTTAAGGTATTACCCATTAACGTTAATTCCTACTTTTCCAAATCTAAATTCTGAAAATCTACTTCTAGGCACGTCTGGTCTGCCTGTCTAACTCCTTTCTCAATCGGAATTTTCGCACTACCTTTATGTAGTTTTAGGATTGCTGTACTTCCCGTATATATCATTAAGTGTTCTAACATAAGATTAATTTATTTCTTGTCTTTGCAGGGCTTTTATTATTGGTGAAGTTTTGACAAAATAAATAGCATTCTCGTAGTCTAAAATACCATACATAGTAGTTTGCCATACTTTGTTGATTTTTCCATTATCTGATTAATTACACGGAATGGTCAGTTGTCGAATATCCACTTCTAAAGGCTGCCTGCTCTTTTGGCTGATTAAAGTCTAGCTGTCTTTCTATTCGGCATAATATGATCTTTTTAAATATCTTATTACTGAGAGTAAAATTATTTTGCGATAATTTTTAGGTCCTTTGTGTGTCACTTTTTCCATGCTGTATGTACATTTTGTGTAAAGTTCAGTGAGTTTTAAATCCCTTCCATCTATTATTAAATCAATTGTTAAGCCACCTCTCCTGCTGCTTTGCCTCTTTCCATGCCTTTCAATGCTTTCTTTGTTTCTCCTAATGTTACTATTGGTACCGGGTATAGTATTTAATTATTTCTATTGGCAAAGTTATTTCTTGTATTACTATTGTATAGCATTGCATGGAAATCCTCTGCACTTTTTATCACTCCATATCTTGTGTTGATAATATTTCCATTTTCCTCCTTTAAAGAAAATATCTGTTGGCGTCCCGTTCGATGTCTCCTTCGCATTAATTTGATGCTTCTCCTTTCTTTAATTTTGGTCTGATTGTGTTTACGAACGCCTTTGGTTTTAGTTTGCTTATTGTCTTAGAGAATTTTACCTCCCCCCCTCAGTGCTGGGTTAATTCCAATCTTTACTTTCTCAGATATATTTTGTTTTCCTATAGATTTCCTTGATCTTGATTAGGATCGCTTCCTTCTATCTCTTATGCTGATTCCAATACAAATTATTTTGAATTATCATGCATTTCTTCTTTATTTGCTTGCTTTTCATTGTATATATATATATATATATATATATATATATATATATATATATATATATATATATATATATATATACTGTATATATATATATACATATATATATATATATATATATATATATATATATATATATATATATATATATATATATATATAATACAAACACATAATTCACCCACATATTATAGACTTAAAAGGAGAAGTGAAAAGACTTAATTGTAGTTAGTAACTCACTCAAGAAATAATGTAGAAATTCTTTTCATTTCCCGTACCCAAGGTCATAATTTATATCTAAGGTATGGGCTGTTTTCCTGGAATCCTGTATTATCCTGTTATTTTAATTCCAACTTATCTGGGATCAAGAAAGGAAGACACTTCCCGCTTAGTGATCCAATTTGCTATATAAATACGACGTTCTTGTATATTTTTTCTCGTTGGGATCCTGATGAAGTCAATTACAAAACTACGGTACCATAATGCAAATCAAGGTTTCTCACTGTTCATTTCTTGGCAATAACAATAATCTTCTGATTATCTCGTGTCAGCTGTCACAACTTCTACACACACTAACTAACTAACTAACTATATATATATATATATATATATATATATATATATATATATATATATATATATATATATATATATATACATACATACATACATACATACATACATACATACATACATATATATATATATATATATATATATATATATATATATATATATATATATATTACATAAACATACATACATGTATACGTTATCTAAGAAATCAGCAATAGTTTTTTTTAGCGATAAAGAAATAGGTAACATGCATCCAGATAAATCCATCAGCATAGACACACAAATCTACTAGCCTCAGCTGATATATATAACTTCCTGTTATAAAGGCAGATGTACATTAAGAAGGAGAAAAATGGGGAAATGGATATTTATTAGGAGGGAGACGGAGAAGAGATAAATGTAACAGGGGTAAGATACGTAATAAAATGAAACTAAACGGCACAACAGAGAGGGGAGTGAATTTAGAAGATTAGAGGAATTCTTTTTTTAGACTCGTCCAATGGCACTATTTCAATGAATACAAGGTCCCCTTTTCGCCGCAAAACTTTGTTTCTTGCCACGAGAAACACTGTAAAAATAGATAACGATTTTATTACCTAAACTGGACATCATGTTCACAATAATACCAAAGGGAATATATTTGACTTTCAATGAATTTGCAACGAAAACGATTCAGAGCGACACCTATTATATAAATCAGACATGAAAACAATAATGATTAAGAAAAAAATATATAATTTAATTTTTGTTATGGGGTAAATTGAATTCAGTTACTAGATTTAGCTTCCAACATCCCCAAAAAATTCACCTTCCATACAGACTTTTACATATATCTTTGTATACCGAAAATTTTACTGGCTATATAACTATTTACTAAGCAATCCTACCTACAAACACTTATGCAAACAAAGACACAAACAAATCACTAACAATGAGACCATCCGCATACAATATCCAGCTTAAGCCCTTTAAGAAAAAGATCTTCAAGAAACAGAACGTGATATTCAGTTTGCATGGCATCAGCATTAAGATTCTCTTAAGATGACGCCTTGTCAATGCCAAGGGTCGTCCTTTCCGTAATGTGAACTGTGGAAGATGATGTTCTGACACTATGTTTCGATCCCAATAGGGTTTTCATGACACATACCAACATATAAATTATATATATATATATATATATATATATATATATATATATATATATATATATATATATATATATATATGTGTGTGTGTGTGTGTGTGTGTGTGTGTGTGTGTGTGTGTGTGTAGATATATATATATATATATATATATATATATATATATATATATATAGAGAGAGAGAGAGAGAGAGAGAGAGAGAGAGAGAGAGAGAGAGAGAGAGAGAGAGAGAGAGAGAGAAAGAGAGAGAAACATTCAATTGTTAGTTGGTTTATCATTACCTATCACTTTAATTTTTCATTCTGTGAAATTGCATGGCTTCCATAAATATGCTTAGCCTAAACTTTTTATATTCTGAATAATAATAATAATAATAATAATAATAATAATAATAATAATAATAATAATAATAATAAGAAGAAGAAGAACAGAAGTGAGGACGAAAAAATCTTGAAAGACAAATAGCCGTGACGCGATATTTATCATGGTGATTATGGTTAAAACTTAAGGCAGGAAAATTAAATGTGTTATCAAATGTCGAATGCTCACATCATGCCATCCAATTCTAACAAAACTCGGAATCATTTAATCGGCATAAGATTAAATATCACCTACTTCCATCGCTATATTTCCCATCTTGTACGAATGACACAAATAATCGCAAGTTCTCTCTCTCTCTCTCTCTCTCTCTCTCTCTCTCTCTCTCTCTCTCTCTCTCTCTCTCTCTCTCGCTCTCTCTCTCCAGACATTGGAAGCTTACTCCTTATATCCTCTTACTACCATTCGATTCCCATCAGATCTTATTCATATAATACAAAAGTAATCCGTCCCCTTTAATCGATTTCCAATGGGGGATAAAAAAAAAAAAAAAAAAAGTGGGTGAGAGTCATAACTTCAGTGAGATATAAGGATGAACCACCAATGAAAAAGAGAAAAAATGGCCAATGTGACAATGGCAAAATTGTTACGAAAAATGGATTCATTGAATGAAACAAGAACTAAGGATGCTAGAATAGAAAGCAAGGCCCTTCAGTTTGGCAACCCCTAGTCTAGATTTCGTTCATTATGTTGCGCCTCCGACGATTAACAGAGTTACAGACTACAGATTGTAAATAACCAATAAGGAAGAATCCTCTTCCCAAAATAAGAGTATAAAAGGATATAAGAAGATGCCGAGGTCGCAGAACGGATATAATGAAGTAACCGCCCCGTTAAAGGTGAACTTCACAGAACGAACTTCATTTCTACTGCTAGTTCGCGTTTGGTTCGGGGCAGACATCGGTATAAAGCACTGAAATCTATTTTGTTTCCGACGTCGTGAAAATCGCATATATTTACAAAAATGAATAAAAACTTATCAAAGACCGTGTTCTAGGTGATTTCAGAAACATAATTTTCTGTTTTATAACTTATATGGGTCCTTATTCTTAAACTGGATCTAATTTCAATTAGGTCAGGCATATCGGCTCACGCTCATAAGAGCCTGTTAAAAATTTCCCATCCTCTAAGCCTCGTTAATGTTTTAGAGAAAAAAATGAAAAAGAAAAAGACTACGAAAAACTGTAAGAGCAAAACCTTGATTTGCATCAAAATTTGGTATGTGAAAAAAAGATTGCACGGGTGCCTTTCGAAATTCAATTTCATAGAAAATTAAAGAAAAAAAAAAGTCATGGGTCATTACTGCTACCACTGGCCCATCTACATGTATATAGGCTATTAAGCAAAAAAGGTGCGCACCAAAATATCATAAGAGATCATTTAGGCTTTTTAAAAATAAAATGCAGTGTTGCAACGAAGACTTTCATTTCGGAGGCTTTCATTCAAAGTAACACTAATATGACAATTATTGATTTAAATGTTTCAAACCCTAATAATACATACCGAATTTATATCATGTTCATATAATATAGAGGAGAAAAAAAACTATAATTTTCTATATTTCACATCTTCAGTAATTGCTTTGTTCCACAGATATTTATCACTATGACAGGCTGTTTCTATGCATGTAAAAAGGATGGACTTCCATGAGCACTGAATTCACCTAGGATCAATCTTTCCCTTTGGCCATTCGGATAAAGCTGTCGGACCCTTATTTACAAAACGATTTAACGAGATGGAACTGATGAAATATTGAATAAGTGTTGCAAGCAGTCTACGTGCATGTGTATGTATGTATGTATGTATGTATGTATATATTATATATATATATATATATATATATATATATATATATATATATATATATATATATACACACACACACACACATATATATATATATGTATATATATATATATATATATATATATATATATATATATATATATATATATATATATATATATATATATATATATATATATATTAAAGTAGTGAAAGGGTTTGCGCACTGCTATGATCAGCAAAACTGCACTCGTCATGCCATCCATACTAAGTTGGTTTACTGTGAGTGATCGGACGAAAATCTATTGCCAAAATAATACCACAGTGCCCAGCGTTGTGATGAAAACTGGTCAAACCCCAGGTATTAATTGACAAGTCTGAAGCCTTTGTCCTGCAGTAAACTACAAACACCTGTATTTGTTATTTTCCTGTATACAACAACAACAACAAATGCAACCGTATCTAGTTCAATGCACGACAACGGCCTCACTTATGTCCTTATTCATCCCTGAGGTTTGGCCAGTTTTCATTACAACGCTGGGCAACTGAGGATTGGTGAAGGTGGGATATTTTCGTCTGATCGCTAACAGTAAGCCTGTATGGTATAGGTGGCTTTACTTTTCCTTAGCTCGTAAATCCATCATCTTATCTTTCTTCCCTGCTTCTTTTGCAATCTCTAGGGACCCATTACTTTTAATGTTCTTCTATTATCTGTCATTCTCATTGTATGTATGCCGTGCTTTTCTTTTATGTTAGAATATTCTCCAATTTGGTCTGGTTTCTTATTCATGTTGCTCTTTTTCTGTCTCTAGGGCTACTCCCATTATTATTCTCTCCATAGCTCTTTGAGTTGTAACTAGCTTACGTTATAAGGCTTTAGTAAGGCTTCAAGTTTCCGATAAGCAAGTTAATATTGGTAAGACCATCTGATTAAATAAATTTCTTTGTAGAGAAATTGGCATTTTACTTTTCATAACTTTATTTAGTTTACCAAAAGCTCTCTATCCCATGCTTATCCCTTCACTTAATTTCTGTCTTATGGACTGTGAAAACAATTACTGTTTATCCTAAGAACGTATACTCATTGACAATAATTGAGACGTTGTCGAGTGAAGACATGTTATTGTGGTGTTCTGTCAAATTCTCGGCCTGAGCTCTGTTTCAGCTTATATTTTTGTTTGTGAGAGCTTTGAAAATATTAGTTGGTTTTATGGAGAGAATAAATTGAAAAGTAAAAGTACACTATGGCTGGTTCCCCTAAGTGAATTTTCGAGGGGAGGCGGAAAAAAAGGAGATGTGGCGGTAACAGGTGATAACACAAGAAGTGTGTGTTTATAGAGGCAAACATCAGTGATGAGGACGTAGCAAACTTGAAATTAATTTCTCCACTCTGTGTAGATGAAGCCATTATGGCCAAGACAACTATATTAAAGTGTAGATGAAGCCATTATGGCCAAGACAACTATATTAAAGTTGGAGGAAGAATTGAAAATGAGACATTTATATAAACGGACATGAAGAGAAAATCGCTGAACTGGAACGCCAAATTGTGGAACTCATTACAGACGCAGCAAATTCCACCCCGAACATTCATCTCACTGAGAAAGTTGATAATCTACCGATGAATATGGAATCAATTAAGTTAATACTTTAAACACTAATGGACCCAAAACAAGAGAAAATTATATATCCTGACAAAGTTAAGGAAAAAATGTACTAGTAATTAAATCGACTAAACCATCAACTAAAATCCCTGACAGAAAAAATTAGGTCGAACAAGCACTTAAACACCTACCAATTCTTAATACGAGGTCAACTTCAAATGGAAATGCTGTTGAAAACTTTGCTGTCGAAAAGATCAAAGAGGAAGCAGCAAACAAAATTCAAACCATGGTTGCTGACACCGAAACAAGGAAAATTAGAAAACTAAAACCCAAAATAAGGATTTGCAATGTATACAATGAAAATGAAGTACCAAATGCTTTGATTCAAACAAATCGTTGCTTAGACCACATCCAACACATAGAAGAGAAGACAAGTCTGGTATTCGAGAAAAAAGTTGCAGGTGGGGCTACACACTACTTGTTGAAATGTGATCCTGAAGTTCGGAAGGCTATTCATGATAATGTTGATGAAGATATGTTGCGGTGGGGTACTTATACGTGATAGGTACCATGTGATCACCTGCTACTACTGTCAGAAGTATGGACATTTTGAAAAAGATTGCAAGTTTAAGACTGATGATAAAGTCTGTGGGAAATGTTTAAAAAACATTCCACTAAAGAATGTAATTCGCAACAGGAAAATGTATAAACTGCAATAAGTTAAACAAACCAAATGACCACACAGTGAATTCAAGAAATTGCAAAGCTTATCATAAGATTTGAAATTGAAAAGACTAACAGAAAATAAAACTATTCAAATTCGAGAGTTGATAAATGAGAAATATTTGGACATACTAGCATTATCTGAAACATGGTTAAATAACTTCGACAAGGCTAAGATCGCTGAAATTACCACCTATACACACGCTTTCTTTCATATTCCGAGAGAGGGCAAGTTTGGTGGGTGTCGGGTTATTCAAATCTCAAAATGTTAAAAAAAAAAAAAAAAAAAATAGTGTAACAAGCTTTCAATGCATAGAAATAAACTTTATGCAGAAAAACAAAAAATATCCATTGTAACAGTTTACGAACCTCTGAGAACAAATAGTATCTTCTTTGAAGAATTCAGTGTACTCATTGAGATGATTATCCTGGAGAAAAATTATTTGGTTATTCGTGGAGACTTCCATCTTTGGATGGATGACCCATCAAATTTTGATGTTATGGCATTTATAGAATTATTGGAATTATATCAGTAGGTGAATAATGCTGACTATGCAACTACTTTTAAGTGATAGAATGAATAACATTGTATCTGATATAAATGTAGAAGGTAAGTGCACTATCTCTCCAGTGCACAAACCTACTACGTTTAGACTACCTCTACAGAAACACGCATTAGTTAAGAAAATAAACTTTAGACATGAATCAAACTCCTCTCCTTTTGTATTTATTGAAGAAGTTACAAAGAAAATAAATGATGCTATCAGTATTACCTGCAATCACGATGACCAAATTTTGTTGGGCGCTATGTGTGTCGACTGCCTTATGACCATATGAAATTGGGTGAGTAAATGTGAACATGATACTGTGTCCACTGACGGAAAAGACTATAATTGTTAAAGACCGAAACTCTTTGGTTTGATGGAGACTTTAGAGAAAAAGAGGGGAAAAAGACGTAAAGAACGTAAGTGGAATCAGTTAAAAACTGAAAGTATATGGGTAGAATACAAAACTGCAATATGGCAATATAATTACCTATTAAGAACAAAAAAAGTGAATACAATAAGAGAAAGACTCGTGAAGCAGCAACAGACATAAATACGTTATATCGTCTCCTAAATGGTATAATTGGAAATGTAAATGAAAAAAAGGCTACCAGAGGGGTACAGTGACTAGGAACTAGCAAATAATTTTCTAGAATTCTTTAAAAACAAAATAGAAAATATAACTAAGTCATTTGAAAATATTCAACGAGATTCAATAATATAATACAAGACGATGTCACCAAGATTATCAAGAGAGCAAAGAAAACAAACTGGGCAATCGATCCAATGCCGATATTAGAAGTAACTGGAGAAAGAAACTTTTCTTTTCTAGGTGATATAATTACCAGTATAGCAAATAAAAGAATGCATCGATGAATGTAAGTTTCCCAAATCTGAGAAAACGGCTGTAGTCACACCAGTTCTGAAAAGTGCTCTAGATTTTTAAAAATTAAGCTATCCTTTATTTAAAAAGTACTAGAATAAAAAAAAAATTAACAACTAATTATTCACCTAGAAGAAATAGAAGCTTTTACAGACAACCAGTCAGCTTACAGAAAATTATACTCCACGGAAACAGCTATCTGATCTGTTGTAAAGGGTATGCTTGTTATGATGGATGAAAACAAATGTGGTATTCTAATATTACTTGATCTTAGTGCTGCTTTCGATAAAGTTGGCCATGAACTGTTATTAAATATCTATGGCCCATCGATATTGAAAATCAAGCTTCTGAATACCTAATAGACTACTTGATTGATAAAAGTTATTGGGTTCAAATTAGAAACTCTTATTCACCATATGAACCTATACTACCGGTCTTTCGAAAATTCTACAAAGGCATGGAGTGAAGTTCAAAGTCTTTGCAGATGATACACAATTTTACTTCTCCATGAATGATATAGACGACACTAAAAAACTCCAAATCGAATTCTTCCCAGTGTTAGGGAGTGGATAGCAATAAAAATTTAGAATTAAATAAAAATAAAACTGAGTTTATGGTGGTTGGAAAGAGAAACAGCGTAAGAAACTTGTGTGATATTCAAATAAACATAAATAACAACGCTGTCCCGATATCTAGCAAAGTATCTCTTGACTTGCTCTAATAAAGAAAATTGTGATAAACTGTGGTATTACCATGATTGACTACTGTAACTCCATCTACTACAATTTACCAAAAGTGCAACTTAAGAAATTTCAAAACATAATAAACAGAGGAGCAAGACTGATAAAAGGTGTCCCACCTAGAGAAAGGATCACTCCTATACTAATTAATTTATACTAGCTGCCTATAAAATTGAGAATTGAGCTTGAAATATCAAGTCATCAAAACCGGATGTCCAAAATATCTAAGACAATTACTACATATTGTGCAGCCAATAACAGCAAAAATGTTGACACGAGAATAGTTACAGATGATTTCAAATTATTCAAACTTCGATATATGTCTACTGTAGGCTCTAGACTCTAGAGCCTTTAAATATGCAGCCCCAAGACTATACAATAAGATCCCACTAGTCATTCAAAAAACTGTA
>NC_090731.1:87963534-87968958 GCF_036898095.1 Palaemon carinicauda
AAGTTACGCCACCTTAAATGAGAGAGAGAGAGAGAGGAGAGAGGAGAGAGAGAGAGAGAGAGAGACTTGACTTCTTGATTCCTTAGTTACTGCTGGAATGACTTTGTAATAGTTCATTATAATTGAAGATACCACTCCCTCTGTTATAATCCTGAGTGAGTAAAATTAGGGGGTAAAAACGTGCAATTGTCTTAAAACGCAACTGAAGATCTGTTGTATTGTTGACATTGGCCTTTACAAATATAAAGTCGATATCGGAAACAAAGGATATAAAATGCAACAAAATACCTTATAAGTATAGACATAATATTTTTCTTTTACAAAAGTAGTTGGAAAAAAAATCCTATAAAAATATTCAACTTAAAGAAATATTTTTTTTTGGAAAGGTACAACTTTCATCATCTATTTAATACTATCACATTTACTGCCATTCAATAGCCGTGTTAATTACAAATTTCAACGATTCCAGTTTTATAGTTATTGTTGAGCATCCGTTCCACTGACTAGCATATGATTAGAGAGAGAGAGAGAGAGAGAGAGAGAGAGAGAGAGAGAGAGAGAGAAGAGTAGTACACTTGGATACTACTGAAATTTGTCATCTACCTCTCCCAAAATGAAAATGACTGAAATTGGACAGCAGAGAAGTGGGTGGAGGGTGGGTGATGAAAAGTAAATCTGAGAGAGAGAGAGAGAGAGAGAGAGAGAGAGAGAGAGAGAGAGAGAGAGAGAGAGTTTTGAAAACGATCCTGGGCGGGAAAGACCGAAAGAGAGTTAACAAGTGAACGGGTTGGGGGAGAGGAAGAGGAAGATTTGGAAGAGATTTCTCACAACACCTGGGGACTATCTTAAAGCTTAGCTGTCTTAAAAGAGGGAGGGGATAAAAGGGGGAAGGTGGAGGGACAATGCAACAACAACTTTAATCCGTGCCTCACCCTTGACATTCCCTCACCCACACCACCACCACCACCACCACCGCCACTTTCGTTGCCACAATCAATGGGACACATACCTAAAATATATGAATGAACTATCACCTCTCTCTCTCTCTCTCTCTCTCTCTCTCTCTCTCTCTCTCTCTCTCTCTCTCTCTCAGAGGTCTTGCGCAAGGACAAAATTCATGGTTATTCGCCTTTTCCTTTCCCTCCCAGCTGCTGATGTAATCATCTCTCAAAATAAAGCGATGACGAAAAGCAGATAAAAAAGCCCAAAGAAGGTGCACCATCTGTCTTCACATTCATTATTGGAAAATGAAAGAAAATGTCTTAATTGCATGAAACATTAAGGGATCACGTGCAAACATGAAATAAACTTCACAGAATACAACCGATAAAATACATGTTGAAAACAAATCCTAAATTAATAAAACAAAATCCTATAATTTGTATCAATACTATAGCTTGTAAACTAGGATTAGACACTCCTGTACCGTATAACGTTCAGATTTTTTCCCATAACATTGTGTCCCTTAGAGTTAAAAATTAAATCAAATTATATAAGAAAATGTTACAATAAAATTCTGCTCATTCAATCTACTTTATTACAGGTATTATAAAAATATGAAAATAACACAGAACACGGCTCATTCCAAATATGGTTCATAAAGACTATCAATCAGATTTATCTTTTCTTTAATAAAATTTCTTAAATAATTAAGCCCACAAATATATAAATATTAAGACATCTAACTCTTTAACCCAGTAAAATCAGTTTTCTTCTTGAACATTAATCAAACTAAATATTAAATCTAATCCAAATTGACTATTTTGCAGATAAGAAATCTAAATTGAAATTCAGCCAGTCCACAAATGTCGAATTACACACACACACACAAACACACACACACACACATACACACACACACACACCTTACCTCGACTTCTGATACTCGAGTAAACAATTCTTCCTAAGACTATTTCGTAGGCAATATGTTTTGAAGCCGCACTAACACTCAAAAGTGCACTCGTTACTTTTTCAATTTCATACAGACCCTACTGTGAAAATACTTGCGATGTATATCAATATACAAGAAATATTAGGGCCAAAGGATGCCTTTTATTTTTCCCTAATTATAAGTGTCTAGGCACTTTCGGTCCAAAATGACATGTGGCAATCGACAAGAAACAAATGCATAGTGAGGTACCGCTGCTTATTACTTTCGATAAGTTAAAAAGAAACAATGCCATGAACTTCTTTCCATTCAACCCCTATTTAGGAATGTGTAGGTTAAAGCAACTTAATTTTTCTTCGCAGTGAAAAGTCACGAGGTTATGAGTTCTCTCTCTCTCTCTGTCTGTCTGTCTGTCTGTCTCTCTCTCTCTTTCTCTCTCTCTCTCTCTCTCTCTCTCTCTCTCTCTCTCTCTCTCTCTCTCTCTCTCTCAAAGGGCGACCTCTTTCAGTCCAGACGTAAATGGTGGGCCAACAAAAAGCTAAAGCAGTCCTGAACAGCTGCCATGGCAATAGATCTATTCATATTAAAATGTTAAATATATACATCATATTTCACTTATGTCAGCAAAGAATATCAATTAATTTTATTTAAGTACACTATCATATGAAAAATAATCTAAATATCATATTTACCTAAAGCAATTTACAAAATGCAAATTATATTCACATTTGTTAGCGAAGCCTGTGATGCCACCAAATATGTTAACCGTTAACTGAAACTATCTTTCCCATAAAAGTAATTTAATATTATTAACATCTTCTATTGGAACCTTATCAACAGATAATCTCAACTATTCTTTTAAGAAAAAATACTTATTCAACAGAAAGGAATGGGTATCATTTCCTTTCTAAAAAAAAGCACTAACGAACTAGATTTGTAATTTCCGAATTGAGTTTTCGACCAAATTCTCAGAATAACAAAGAAACTTCAAATCAAATGGAAAACAAATCCTGATCAGTTAAAAGTACTGACTATGACCTTGCCAACACCCAAGTCGCCAAAAGAACCAAATACATTAAATTCACATTAACTTCAAGGTGTTGCTTCGGATATTCAAGGAAAAAAACTGTCTCAACTCACAAATCCTGAACTAAATATTCACATAAATACTCAACCTTAACGTGCATATTCCGCTTTTATTAAGAGGCATCCGTAATTAATTGCATCTTTAGAAAGCTCACTCTACTATTATTACTTGGCTGCCTGGATCTGACTCTTCTTGAGAACTTCTGAGAAACTAAAGGAGAAAGAAGTTAAGCCCCAGTGCATATTCAACTTGTAGAGCTGTGAAATCTCTTGCGGTCAATCGTAATTTCCATAAATTCTCTCTCTCTCTCTCTCTCTCTCTCTCTCTCTCTCTCTCTCTCTCTCTCTCTCTCTCTCTCTCTCTCTCTCTCTATATATATACATATTACCGCTACAGAATTATTGGATCCTTTGCCCAGCCAGACATTACTACACTGGATCCCTCTTTCTGGTTACGGTTAATTTTTTTCTTGCCTACACATACACCGATAGTCTGGCCTATTCTTTACACTTCTCCTCTGTCCTCATACACCTGACAATACTGAGATTACTGAACAATTCTTATTCGCAAGAGGGGACAACTTCTGCACTGTAATTGATCAGTGACTACTTTCCTCTTGGTAAGGGTAGAAGAGTCTCTTCAGATATGGTAAGCAGGTCTTCTAAGTGAAGGACACTCCAACATCAATCCATTGTTCTCTAGTCTCGGGTAGTTCCATAGCCTCTGTACCATAGTCTTCCTCTGTCTTGGGTTAGAATTCTCTTGCCTGAGGGTCCACTCTGGCATACTATTCTATTTTGTTTTTCTTCTTCTTGTTTTTTCTAAGTTTTTTATAGCACATACGATTATATGAAAGATCCAATTTAATGTTGTTGCAGTTCTTAAAAGATATATTTTGATTGTTCATTAGTTCTCATGTAGTTTATTTTTTTCCTTGTTTTCTTTCCTGTGAAAAAAGTCTACGATGGTCAAACGGGTCGTTCTCTATCTCAAAGATTATCTGAACATTAAAAAACTTGTAAGGTAACGAGACCGACCACCGAATATGCATCAAAGGTCAAGACATCCTCCGAGAGGCTTAAAAATATGAAGACGCACCTGGCTGGAATTAAACTGGGCTAATTCTTTCAGTACTTAATACAACCTTAGAACAATTGGAAACACCATTTTGCTTCCATATGTAAATCGTCACTGTCCACTCTATTCCTCATTTTTACTTTACACCTTGAAGAGGGCCAATCTGTATTGGTCGAAATAAAGTGATCTATTTATATTTCCTTTGTTTCTTTTATGGGTCTTTTTGAAGAAACATGTTAAACAGTTCGATTACAGTTATAAGACACACACACACACACACACACACACACATATATATATATATATATATATATATATATATATGTATGTGTGTGTGTGTGTGTGTGTGTGTGTGTGTGAATGATTGTGTACAATATAGACCCATGTAAATGCCAGGTCTATTTAAATCTGTAAAAATCGGGATTAAGTTTAAATTAACTACTATAAAAATAAAATTCAGAATAAACGGCATCTAATCCTTTAACCCATCAGTTCCGGAATGAGATCTGACGTCATTAACGTTTGAAATACATTTAATAAAGTTCTATCAAATGACGAATGAAATTATTTAAAGAACACTAAACGTATCAAAACGATCATCAGTAAAGGCCGATGTGTCAGGTAGCCTAAAGCATAAAATGAATTCAGTTAACACTCAACTGCTTAATTAAATTTCAGCACTGGCACTTGGAATACAGTATTATTATGATTCGATGAAATACAGGACATTCAACCTGACTTTGGTCGTAAAACTCCAAGGATACAAATATCTACGTTTCACTATGTTTCCCGAATTAAATATAACAAAGTTCCATAAAAATATTGACAGAGAGAGAGAGAGAGAGAGAGAGAGAGAGAGAGAGAGAGAGAGAGAGAGAGAGAGAGAGAGAGAGCAAGGGGGCGATTTTTCTAAATAATCATAAAGTTCATTAAAGACAACGGTTTCTCAATAATCGGAAAAATCACTAAATGAAAGTAAGTATTATGAGTATATGCACATCCAGGAGAAAATTACTACATCCGAGCAAACCCTAACACATTAGCCTCCCAAAAACATAATGTATATATGCGACTCGATTCGTTCATTTTCCTTCCTCCCTGTATAAAATCCTTCAAGTGAAAGATTTCCACAATCCTATTCAACAGTGATCGCTTTATTTATACAAAATGGAGGGGGGGGGAGGTGAAATAGGCTTGTCAACCAAAGAACCCTCGACAATTACCTCCTTTCTTCCCTTACACCGAAAGTCCTGCAGGGGGGTAGAATAGTTTGCAGTGTATCTTATACATATTCCATTCTCTCTCTCTCTCTCTCTCTCTCTCTCTCTCTCTCTCTCTCTCTCTCTCTCTCTCTCTCTCTCTCTCTCTCTCT
>NC_090731.1:87974458-87994458 GCF_036898095.1 Palaemon carinicauda
ATTACATGACAATATCTCCCTGATGATTTAAGAAATTGCAAAATTTCTTACAACCAAACAAAAGAAAAAATACTAGTACAAATCAAAAACCTGTACAGGAACATAAATACTGTACATTACTTGAACATAACGTATATATACAAGGTCAATAACATACACAAGGTCAACACTTGAAAAACATGTAACACGTGCCCCAATCTATAAAAATCATACTACTCCACAATTTTCGAAAGAAATCAAATTTTTACAACCTACTCAAGCAGTCTGGACCAACATTTTCTTTACCAGGAATATTATGTATGGTATATTCAAACTGTTGTAAATACATGGCCCAGCGCATTAGTCTACTGTTAATGTGACCAGCAGAGTTTAAGTACTTCAAAGGTTGGTGATCAGATTCTATGACGAATGCCTTCCCGTATAGATATTGGTAAAACTTCTTTACAGCCCACACTACTGCGAGGCATTCCTTCTCGATTACAGAGTAATTCTGCTCGGCACCTTTGAGTTTCCTGCTAGCATATTGCACTGGCCAACGTTCGCCATCAACATATTGCATAAGGATTGCCCCTAAACCCACATTTGATGCATCTACCTGCAACACAAAATCTTTGGTTAAATCAGGCAACCTAACTATTGGATGGCTACTTAAAATGTTCTTTAACTTTTCAAAAGATTCTTGGTGACACAGGCTCCAGTTTACTACATTGGGTTGAGATTTCCTTATAAGATCTGTTAGAGGTGCAGCAATAGTAGCATAGTCAGGGATATAATGGCGATAGTATCCAGTCAAACCAAGAAAAGACTTTACCTCCCTTTTTGTCTTTGGTGTGTCTACATTTAATACCTTACCTACTTTGTCCTCAGCTGTCCGAGATATACCGTTACCGATCTTACTGCCCAAATACTCAACTGAAAAATAACCAATTTCCGTTTTGGACGGCTTAGCTGTGAGAAATGCTTTTCTTAAAATATCCAGTACCAGCCGCAGAGTTTCCTTGTGCTCTTCCCACCCCTGTGAATGAATCAAAATATCATCAACAAACAGCTCTACATTTTTCACACCATTAAATAATTTCCTCATCATACGGTTAAAAGTAGCACCAGCATTTACCAAACCAAATGGCATAGTTGTAAACTGAAGGAGTCCTCTATTAGTTTGAAAAGCGGTTACTTCTCTACTCTCTTTTTCTAAAGGTATTTGCCAATATCCTTTAGAGAGGTCAATTTTCGTAAAATACCTGCTCTTACTTACGCGAGTCATAATTAAGTTCTGATCTGGCATGGGTTCCGAATCAAATACCGTAAGCTTGTTTATCTTCCTAAAATCTAAGCACATCCGGTTACTGCCATCTTTTTTCTTTACCACTATCAAAGGTGTAGCATAAGGAGAATTTGAGCACTCGATAACTCCTAATTTGAGCATTCTTTCAATCTCCCTATCTATATCTTGCTGCAGAGCATAAGGTACAGGATATGGTCTACACCTTACAGGACCCTTACTAGACAGGTTTATCACATGTTCAATCACATTAGTTCTACCTGGTACATCAGTAAACACATTCTTGTATTCTTGTAATATTCTAGCTACCTCCTCCTTTTTATCTTCAGATAACTCCTGATTAATTTTAACATTAGACACGTCTTCACTCTGAATATCACTCGGCACAACTGTTACCTCATATTCATCACTATCCTCACTAATCACTGCCACACATGCAAGATCATCACCCTCCTGATCATCTGTGAAAAGTACAGCTCCAGATTTGAGATCCCCACTGCCCTCTGCCTCAACAGACTTACCCTTCACGTTATTGCCTTCGCTTATCCTATCATAGTATAACTTAAGCATGTTAATGTGGTATTTGCGCTCAACCCCATTAATATTAAGAACAAAATTATACCTATTAACTTTCTTTACCACTTCAAATGGACCTTGCCACTGCACTAGAAGCTTATTGTTACTAGTGGGCAACAGCAACAGGACCTTGTCCCCTTCATTTATTTCCCTTTTACAAGCATTTTTATCATAGTAACACTGATACTTATCTCTAGCCCTCTCTAACTCTTCTTGAGCCAGCCTACATGTATCCTGTAACCTTTCTCTCATGTCTACTACATACTCGTACGTGGTCCTCGTGCTATCCTCAATTGCATTATCTTCATTTTCCCACAGCTCCCTCAATAAACTAAGTGGTCCCCTCACAGTATGACCATATACTAACTCAAACGGAGAGAATTTGGTACTAGACTGCGGAACTTCACGATATGCAAATAATAAAGGATCAATGTACCTAGGCCACATCTTTGTTTGTTCTGTACACATACGTCTGAGCATTTTCTTCAACACTCCATTAAACTTTTCTACTAAACCATTGCACATAGCATGATATGGGGTAGTAGTAATACTCTTAATAGATAACAAGCGATTAAATTCACGCATTACTTCAGAGGTGAACTGTGTTCCTCTGTCAGATAACACCTCCTTTGGAATTCCCACTCGACTGAATACCGACAGCAAAGCCTCAGCTACAGTGACTGAATCTATATTCTTCAGAGCTACTGCCTCAGGATAACGTGTAGCATAGTCAACAATGGTGAGAATATATCTTGATCCGTCGCTGGCACGGGGTTCAATCGGACCCACTATGTCCACCGCAACACGCTGAAAGGGTTCTTGAATCAGGGGCATTCTTCCCAACTTCACCTTTTTAACTCTTCCCTTGTCAACCGTGCGTTGACAAGCGTCACACGACCTGCAAAATCTTGTTATCTGCACCGACATACCTGGCCAATAAAAATTACTTTGTATACGTGCTGTGGTTTTCTGTATTCCTAAATGTCCACTCATTAAGGAATCGTGAGCCAATTCTATTACTGCATGACGAAATTTATCAGGAACAACTAACTGATCATTAATCATGCATTCATTTTGCACTCTACAATATAATATACCTTTCTTGATTACGAAGCAATGAGATTTATTTTCATTCTTCACAAAGACCCTATTTGACTTCGCATGCTCAAAAACCTTTTTTAGCGTCCCATCTTCAGCCTGTAATTTCCCTATATTCTCTTTCTGCATTAAATTTATAACTTCTTTGACCTTAAGCTTTGACGGTCCCTTTAACTTTTTCTCTTGCATTTGACTCTGCAGTCGGGTAGTAACAGCACTAACCTCCGTACTCAACCCGTCAGTCGAACCATCAATAGCCCCAATCACTAAATCATAAATAGGATCAGGCATGCAGGCAGCTAAGGTTTCGCCCGTGAAATATGGCGAGACAACATCAACAATAGCCTCAGGATATCTAAAAACTTGGTTATTAGCCATTTTAAGGTCAACATACTTACCAGTAAACTTGTGTTTCGGCACTAAAGCCCTCTTAACTAACACCGTGGTACACCCGGGATCACGAAATACATTAACCTCTACTCCTTCCACTGTACCTTTATCCACCATTAACTTGCCCCCATGACCAACCACAGCTGCTTTCTCTGTCGCACCCTTACCCGCACCTTTACGTTTTGGACCCCCAAACCTTTCAAAACAATCTTTAGCAAGGTGATTACCACGACCACATACGTAACAATTTCTTGCCGTAACCTTCCTATCACTATCGGCATCCGTTTGCCATTTACTATCCCCAGTGGTAACTTTACTTGCAGAGGCACCGTGCTTTTCATGACCACTACTTAAACTCTTTTTGCCATAATTTAAATGGGCCTCCATATACATCTCGGCATATTTTACAACTTGATCAAATGTTTTCATTTCATGTTCCTTCAAGAATACAACCATATCTTTGTCACAAGCATTTAAAAATTGTTCTATTAAAATTAAATCAAACAAGTCATCAAATGTTTCTTCACAATCTGCTAATTCCACCCACCTCTTAAGGTTATTTTTCAATCTATTCCCAAATTGCTGAGCGGTCTCGTTCTTAAAGAATTTACAGTTACGAAATCTCAATCTATATCCTTCCGAAGTACACTGAAAACAACGTAATAATGCCTCTTTAACACTATCGAAATCTTTAGCTTCAACAGGTGAAAGGTGCTGGTAAGTTTCCAAAGCTTTCCCTTGTAATAATGATGCTAAACTAACAGCCCAAATGTCTTTGCTCCAGCCAGCACTAACGGCTAAACGTTCAAATCTTAAAATATAGGCGTCAATACTATCAGTTATATCATTAAAAACAGGCAGTTTAGGTAGCGAGGGTTTACACAAACTAGAATCTTTTTCATTTCCCTGCATCTGTAACTTTAATCGTTCGACTTCTAATTGCTGCTTCCGTATTTCCCTTTCTACTGCCCTTTCTTCTCTCTCTCTTTCCCTTTCTTCTCTCTCTCTTTCCCTTTCCCTTTCTAGTGCCCGCTCTCGAATAAGTCTTTCCTTTTCAACAAAATCCCTTAAATTATCACCTTCGTAACCCATTTCCTTCCCCAAACTAACAATTTCTTTTAAAGTACTCATATCTAAAAGCTTCACAGACCTTATCTGCAATACACCATACAGTCTTGTAAAATGAATGAACGGTCCCTGTTCGGGCGCCAAATTGTCACGTGAATTTTAAAATCAAAGCCTGTTATGGCTCGATTCACTAGGGTGAAGTAGACCGTTCCCTTATAAAAAGGATCATATACAAGACAAATGGTAAAGAGCAGAAAGGAAACTATTTTCTTTATAACATAGTATTTATTACAAAAAACCTTAAACCTAAACAATACCAAACTAACACGAAAAATACATATCTAACACGAAAAATACATATCTAACACACAGCAACGTATAACGTAATTAAATTTGACCAAGGTAAAATAGTCGGCACAAGACTTTCGGTCAACACCTAAAAGAAAACAGAAAATAAAAAAGTTTTACAATAGCGACACCAGTTACACCAAAACTAACGTATCAACACAAAACCACAATACTTTCAAGTCACGTTTCATTAACATATTAAACATTTAATTAACATATAAAACAAAATTATAAAGTTACCTAAAAGAAACCCACGGAGAGATAAAGCACACGTAACAAAAGGTATCACCACCCAAGACGTATTACGATAAATGCTGTCCGCTCCTAAAACAAAATTACTCACATAAACAAACAATAATTATACACACTTTCTATATACAATATAGAATAACCATAGAACCTAACAACATGTCACGAAGATTACCTTGGGATTCTTTCAGTGTATGTAAGGGCTACTGGACCACGTCCTTATACAGCCCCAATACTCCTCAAAGCAGAGCACCTCTTTGCTTGCTGACGAGCTTCCGACTCCCGTAGTCAAAATCTCGGCTACGTTATCGCTTCGTTAACAAGCCGCAGCGAGAGTCAAATGAGTGAGCAGCACTTATAAGTACCTAACAGGCAAACGTCCTAATACATGTCATTATATTACATGACAAAGAGACTCTTCAGCTATGGTAAGCAGCTCTTCTAGGAGATGGAAACTCCAAAATCAAACCATTGTTCTCTGGTCTTGAGTAGTGCCATAGCCTCTGTACCATGGCCTTCCACTGTCTTGGATTAGTGTTCTCTTGCTTGATGGTACACTCGGGCATGCTGTTCTATCTTATTTATCTCCTTCTTGAGTAGGAAAAGCATCTGGTATGGATGGTGTGAGAGCTGAGATGAAGGAAGGGGGTGTGACTGTACTTGAATGGTTGGTGAGATTGTTTAATATGTGTTTTGTGTTGTCAATGGTACCAGTAGATTGGGTTTGTGCATGTATTGTACCATTATATAAGGGTAAGGGAGATGTGCATGAGTGTTGTAATTCAAGAGGTATTAGTTTGTTGAGTGTAGTTGGAAAAGTGTATGGTAGAGTAATGATTAATAGGATTAAGGATAAAACAGAGAATGCAATCTTAGAAGTACAGGGTGGGTTTAGAAGAGGTAGGGGTTGTATGAATCAGATTTTTACAGTTAGGCAGATATGCGAGAAATATTTAGCAAAAGGTAAGGAGGTGTATGTTGCGTTTATGGATCTGGAGAAAGCGTATGATAGAGTTGATAGGGAAACAATGTGGAATGTGATGAGGTTATATGGAGTTGGTGGAAGGTTGTTGCAAGCAGTGAAAAGTTTCTACAAAGGTAGTAAAGAATGTGTTAGAATAGGAAATGAAGTGAGTGATTGGTTTCCGGTGAGAGTGGGGCTGAGACAGGGACGTGTGATGTCGCCGTGATTGTTTAACTTGTATGTTGATGGAGTGGTGAGAGAGGTGAATGCTCGAGGGCTTGGACGAGGATTAAAACTGGTAGACGAGAATGATCATGTCATGAATGGGAGGTAAATCAGTTGTTGTTTGCGGATGATACTGTACTGGTTGCAGACACAGAAGAGAAGCTTGACCGACTAGTGACAGAATTTGGAAGGGTGTGTGAGAGAAGGAAGTTGAGAGTTAATGTGGGTAAGAGTAAGGTTATGAGATGTACGAGAAGGGAAGGTGGTGCAAGGTTGAATGTCATGTTGAATGGAGAGTTACTTGAGGAGGTGGATCAGTTTAAGTACTTGGGGTCTGTTGTTGCAGCAAATGGTGGAGTGGAAGCAGATGTACGTCAGAGAGTGAATGAAAGTTGCAAAGTGTTGGGGGCAGTTAAGGGAGTAGTAGAAAATAGAGGGTTGGGCATGAATGTAAAGAGAGTTCTATATGAGAAAGTGATTGTACTAACTGTGATGTATGGATCGGAGTTGTGGGGAATGAAAGTGATGGAGAGACAGAAATTGAATGTGTTTGAGATGAAGTGTCTAAGGAGTACGGCTGGTGTATCTCGAGTAGATAGGGTTAGGAACGAAGTGGTGAGGGTGAGAACGGGTGTAAGAAATGAGTTAGCAGCTAGAGTGGATATGAATGTGTTGAGGTGGTTTGGCCATGTTGAGAGAATGGAAAATGGCTGTCTGCTAAAGAAGGTGATGAATGCAAGAGTTGATGGGAGAAGTACAAGAGGAAGGCCAAGGTTTGGGTGGATGGATGGAGTGAAGAAAGCTCTGGGTGATAGGAGGAGAGATGTGAGAGAGGCAAGAGAGCGTGCTAGAAATAGGAATGATTGGCGAGCGATTGTGACGCAGTTCTGGTAGGCCCTGCTGCTTCCTCCGGTGCCTTAGATGACCGCGGAGGTAGCAGCAGTAGGGGATTCAGCATTATGAAGCTTCATCTATGGTGGATAATGGGGGAGGGTGGGCTGTGGCACCCTAGCAGTACCAGCTGAACTCGGTTGAGTCCCTTGTTAGGCTGGGAGGAACGTAGAGAGTAGAGGTCCCCTTTTTGTTTTGTTTCATTTGTTGATGTTGGCTACCCCCCAAAATTGGGGGAAGTGCCTTGGTATATGTATGTATGTATATATATATATTTATGTGTATATATATATATATATATATATATATATATATAATATATGTGTGTGTGTGTGTGTGTGCGCGCGTGTGTGAGTGTTTGTTTGTTCATGTGCGAATATTCCTGTAAACCGTCAAGTGACATCAAAAGAATATGCAAATTAAAATCTGTCATTTTGGCTGTCTGGTGGAGAAGAAACCACTTTCCTCCAATTATGTTATAATACAGTGATGTGACAGGGACACGTTTAAAAGCTATGGCCTGTACTAAATTAAAATCTTTGAACGGGTACTCGTTAGTCTAAGACTCAAAATCATACAAAACAAAGACAATTAGTAAAAGATTTAAGTATGTTAGACGATATTTTCTAGGCTCTTGTGCAATGATTAACGAGAAACTCCATTTCATATGTGAGGTTAAGTAGGGCTCACATGCTTAATTATTCCACACAGCCAATGGGGATTTCGTCGTTCAAGAAAACCGGTCTGCGTAGACCTATACATGGCCATGCCTACACAAAACACGTACATGAGGTTCTTTATCTTTTCCCGGGTCGGACATCATAACAGGGTATGAGAATATTAGAAAAATGGGGCCACCTTTCACAGCTACTTTTCATCTGCCGAAAATAATAGGACCCTCCATTTCTTTTATCAACTGCAGTACATATCCCTCATAATAAATTTCCCTAAATTTCTTAGGAGTAACTCGTACCTTATACGAAAATACGGAAAGCATTCCCTTACTTTAAATAACTTGAGTCAAACTTGTCTTGATTTTTTCTTATACATCATTTGTCAGCATTCAGGTCAAACGCATAATTAATCTATGAAATATTTTGAAGATTTTAAATCAAACCTTTCCAACCCTCAGAGAATTTGGATTCTCTTCGTTCATTTACCGTACTTTTCCTGTTTATTAGTTACAAACATCATCACATAAATAACAAAATAGGAAACAAATAAATGCAAAACACTAATTGCACAAACATACTTCCTATTTACTCGGCTTCAAAATCAATAATTTGCGAATGAAGTGGTGGGAAAAGAAAATTCCATAGTTGCTCCAACATATATGGAATTCTTAGCTGCTCCAACATAAAACAGAAAACGTAGAGTAAAGCTGAATAAATTTGACTATCTTCATAAAAACAAGTAAGTTACTAGTAGTCAACAGCAAGAATAATGTAGAAGTTACTATGACCATTTTCCTAATACGCAACACTTCAATGCGCCCAATACTTAGCCTAACCTAAATCAGTTTATACTGGTTGGACAAACACCACATTACACGGGTCCATCCTAATGCAATGACAGCTTAACCTAACTAATCACCATAAAACCTAAATGCATCTCACTCTATACCTTAGCCCGGATACTTCCCTTCAGTGCAAGGACTAAACGCTTGCAGTCTTTTGTAAATATAATAAAAGCGAATAAGACATAAAGCGAGGGTTAATCTTTTAAAGATACTTATCTTTTTATTAATATTATCATTATTATTTTTGTTCTTGTTTTAATAGGTGTAAATATTCAAGACGGAATCCTAAAATGAGATGAGATTGAAATATAAGCTTCCCCAGAACAAAATGCTCTTTAATGACAAACTGACAAATTAAATACGGTATATTTAACAATTAACAAAATATGACATGAAAAAAATTATCAATATATAAAAGAAATATAGCAAAATGAGGCTAAGCCGAGTAATTTAAATGTAGAGCATTCGAGGTAAATCACTATAAAAAAAAAACGACTATTTCATAAGTTTGGCGTAGGAGCCGTACAAACATACTGTAAGCCTTCCTAATGCTGGCTCTAGTCAAAACGTTCTTACGCAAAAGTTTGACACCAATTCATGATATTATCATAAAATAAATAAAAGACAGAATCAATTATCCAACCAAATCTAGAAATCTCTACTATCATTCTAATAACGGAAATGATCGATGATTGGAACTAAATGGAGGAATCATTAAAAACAACAATAACACATGAAAATATCATATTGCAGCCTTGTGTTTAAACTGTATGTAAGACAGTAAAAAGATCAATGAGAAATTGAAATCACGGTTAATGACCAAAGTAATAATTTAAAGAATATTTTGATTAGACCAGTAAAGAGACCCGGCAGGTCTGACCATATTACAGAAATGCAGAAAACAAAAGATTGCAGAAGAGAAGTGGCAAGCAAGCAGTATCCCACTACACAAATTCCCAGTTTTTTCAAGACTATTACACTAACATGCTGGAAAACAGTAAACAGGCGTGGTGGAAAGGATATATATACATACATATATATATGTGTGTGTATATATATATATATATATATATATATATATATATATATATATATATATATATATATATATATATATATATATATATATATATATATATTTACTGTATATGTGTATGTATATAATGGATTTTGAGCGAAGTGAAAAATCTATTTTTGGGTGAGATACCCATGTCGTCCTGATGGAAGTTCCTTAAAGTAGCTTCCTAAGGGATATATTTACTACAGTTATATTCCCAGAGAATTTTACCTTTAGGTATCCAGAACTCTAACTCCTGGCGCGAATATCCTTAAATTTTCTCTCAAGGATATCGCATAATATCAGAGGACGTATTCTTGACACGCCTCATACCAATCTGCACCCCTAATAGCGTTTACGCATCGAGGAGGTGTGGCAAAATAAAAGGGAGCCGTATCAAGGCTACCCCATTCTCGTACTACTATTGAGTATGATAACAGCGCCATTCCCACGATGGCAGACATTCCTTGTAGCATTGAGCATGGTGTTACAGATACAGTACCACGGGGGGGGGGGGATACTGTGAAGATCTTTTCTTTTTAAAAGAGATGGGTGGGTCCATAAAGAGGACATGGCTATCTCACCCAAAAATAGATTTTGCGCTTCGCTCAAAATCCGTTTTTTGGGCTCAAGCCATGTCGTCCTGATCGAAGCATACCAGAGCATTAGTGTATCTGTGGATTTTCATCAGTGCCTTAACCTTATAGCAACCTTTTCTATGGTCATGGGGACCAATTGAGACAAGTGACGTCACCGTTATTCGTCATCATCACTAATCATAAACAATGTTAGTGCTTCCTGCCTCCTACAGGGAAGAGTCATCTAGACAGAAGAAAAGGGGTCTCGAGGTTAACATATATTGTATGACCAAACATAAGTATACACTGAATATACAAATAGTCTCATAGTTGTATATTTGCTGAATTAACATCAGTGTCTTATATCTATATTTGTGAGCATACAATTATATGAGGAATACTTACTTTGTCGAAGAACTCTGGCATGTATACTGTACATACAATTGTCTGGCGAAAGCAGACGCACTACATTATAATAGACATTTATTCCTAATAAATGACTAAAAGGGATGGTTAGTAAAACGAATGTAGTATGACAATGGGATTATACCTGTAACGAGTACAGAAACTATATTTCTTTCTTAAAGGGAAGAAATGATGAGTGCCACTCTCAGACTGAAGAAAATTTATAAAACAATTTCTCTTCATAATTCCTGTACTGGTTACTAATATCTGCACTGTGAACTACGTACACCGGCACTAGTGCTATCTGTATAATTCCACACCTGGGATTTTGAAGAGAGCTAGTGTCACCATGGTAACACTTAATCAAGAGAGGTCACACCTAAGAAGGGTGACCGTTTCTCCCTTTAATTGACAGTCCCAGTCAATTAGCTGTTCATCGTAGAATTAGACGGCAGGTTAAGTATTCTACCCGACGTCACCACATACTGCTTCAGATCATGGACTTGCTTAGCGTAGTGTTTGTAGAACACTCTGGATGATTCTCACCCAGTACATGTGCGAGGACATGTGGGGTCCCAAGCTATTAACTGTTTACCACAGTAATTAGGGGGCAGGTTTTTATACATTACCTGCCCCCACAACGAAGTGTTTCAGTTCATGCACTTGTTTTGCATGGTGTTTGTAAAACACTCTGGATGATTTCCATCCAGTGTATGAATGAAGACGCTCAAAGTCTATATATTGAAAGAAGTTCAGTGATGAAGCAATTTTTCTCGGATCATGACCTGCGGGAGTACTGTCCGGATCCGCTCTACGAATAAAGTAGGTGAGCTTCGCCCTTAGTTGTTTCAGGGATAAATTTGATCCAGAAGTTTCTCCTTTAAAGAGCTGTCATCCCCTGAAGTCTGAAGTTCTACGAAGATAGACCTTAAGACACTCTACATCTTCCTTCAGAGGGCAGATTCTCCAGGGACCCCATCTCATAGTGAGTAGCTCGTTTTTAGCGAGAAAGGATGAATCAGGAAAGAGATTCAGTTCTCCCACTTCCGTGAACTGAATGTGACCCTTATCTCTGGATAGGGCCACTATTTCACTAACCCTAGCCCCAGAGGCTATAGCAAATAGAAAAATAACTTTTTGGTTTAGATCCTTAAGAGAACAATCTTCGTTGTTCATAGATGAGGCATAATGTAGGACCTTGTCCAAAGACCAAGAGATGGGCTTTGGTGGTACTGCGGGCCTAAGCCTAGTGCATGCCTTCGGAATCTTAATAAAGATTTCATCCGCCAGATCCACTTGAAAAGCATATAGGAGAGGCCTAGTCAAGGCTGACCTGCACTTATTTATCATATGGGCCGCCAGACCTTGGCTATGAAGGTGGACAAAGATGGACAGACAGAAGTTCATTGAAATTTCTTTCGGTCCTTTTGCCTTCACAAACGCAAACCACTTTTTCCAGGAAGACTCATATTGTCTTCTAGTTGACTTAGCCTTGTATTCTTCTAAGAATTCTATATTGCCTTTTGAGATCCCAAATCTTTTTCTAACCGCTAAAGTAAGAAAATCATGAAATGTAGGGTTTGGGTTCTCTGTGATAAAACGAAGGCAGTTAATTTCTGAACCTTCAGAAATAAACCTAGGATCAGAGCTAGGACCAGCTTCATCTTCAAGTTCTTCACATCGTCTATCAGCCCCACTAGAGGATCCTCGTATGGGGCTACATATCGAGGTAGTTTCTTGAAGACGCTCGTGACGAAGAGGTCGAATTGCAGTTCCGCGACTTGTTCCCAACTGGGAGGGAATAGGTCTACGTCCATGGACCATTCCAACTCTATCGGCTTGGACCGAAATAGAGCATCCACTGTCACCTTGTGGATCAGTTGTAAATGAACTGCTGGCAGGTGCCATCCCTTTAAGAAAGGGATGGGTAACTTCACCTAGACTGTATGAGACGTTCAATTGTGATGTCTTATTATCGCTTTGGTGTCCCAGATCAGTCGTAGAAAGTCTGATCTGTATGGAGGGGGCTTCCCCACTCATGATAGGACCAGCAGTCTTGGGACTCTCGTGCTTTAATTTTTGTTAGAGAAGCGATTAAAGAGGGACCGATATCAGTCTTTTTTTAACTCTTCAAGCGTTTGATGCGTATTTTCTCCAGGCTCTTAAGGCCTCTTTCCGCTGTGCTCTTTGCACTAGGTCTGTCACTATTGCGAACTGGGGAAAGTTTAGCGCTTGTCCCTATGGCGTCTTGGAAATCTGACTGATTACCTGAGTCTCTTGACTGACCTCGCGAGCTTCTTTTATATTCCCAAGGGAAAGGAGAGTTGATGTGACTGTGGGCTTCAATGGTTTTTCAGCCATTGAAACCCTTGAGCTGGAGAAAGTCGAGACTTCTAGAAGCTTATCTTGCATCCGTGATGTCCAGGGAACCGGGTCATTTCCTTGAATGCACATTGGCCAGCCACTTCAGGTGCTGCAAACCCCAGCATCTCGTTCAGGTATATAAATGCCTGAACCATTTCTAGGCTTGACTTTGACGTGACTAAGTTTGCCAATCCTATGAAGATACTTAGGACTGTGAGCCCGACACGTATTTTTCCTAGGATGAATGTTACTATCTGTAACTTGAATTCTAGATAGGAGGAAGGGGGGTGGTTGACTGGAAGGTCTGACAAGACTACAAACACCCCTACTTGGGACAAGGTCCATATGTTCGGAAGGATTAACATTCAGAACTCGTTGTTTTCTATGAACTTGTTGAGTGGCGACAAGTTCACAATAACTCAGAAATTTCTTGAGTCCTTCTCATGAACACAAAACAGGCTTCCCTGGAACTCGATGGACTATAGTTTTCTTACCACCTGTATGGTCTTTAGCTCTCAGGTATACTCCTCCAGGAGGATTTTGAATTGTAGGAGAAGGTAAGGAAATGATGGTGGGGACATTTCTGTTTCCTATCAAGGGCTCATCTTGAATAGGCTTTGAACCGAAGGATCGAGGGTCCGGCGATTCTGAAGGAATGTTCCTCCTAGCAGAAGCGTCTTCATGCTTCGAACAGTCAGTAGGTTTAGACTTTTGACCATCTGCCTGTGGCATCATGGTCACTGGAATAGTAGGATGTTGTTGAGCAGCCCGGATATTTCCAGCATTTTCGATCTTCTTTTTAGGTTGGGGACCCACAACCATGGAAGATTTTCTCTTAGATAGGATGCCCCATTTTTGGAGAAGACTTATGTTCCCCATGGTGGCGTTCTTAATTACTTTCTTAATTACCTCGTGTGGGAAGAGGTCTTTACCCCAGATGTTGGAAGATATTAGCTTCCTCGTTTCGTGTTTCACTGTTGCAGCAGTGAACACAAACTCTCTACAGGCTCTCCTAGCTTTCATAAAGGCGTAGAAGGTCCTTCACTAAGGTAGCCATATGCATTTTGGCTATGACCATGAGCATGTCTGGGGTATTTTCTTAGGTTGAACACCACTCTATGTAGTTTTGTAGAGAAAGGGAGGTCGCAAGTCTCTCCTTTGTCTCTTGTTCATTATGCAAGAGCAGTTCAGATAATTTAGGGAGACATACATTAAATTGTCGACTTGCGACATCCGCGTCTAATTTTCCTACTGAAAAAGTCAAATGGACTTCTTTCCAATCCTTTTCCTGTCCAGGAAAAGCTGGTGACAGAGGCTTGCACTCTTCGAGTGTGGGACATGGCTTACCCGCCTCCACTGCTTTGGCAACAGATATAAATGCCTTCCCCGTAAAGGGGAATGAGAGTGAAGAAGGAGCAAGAAAGGAAGGGTGTCTGTTATTCAGTGAGAATACCTTCGACTCTGAATAACTCGCCTTTTTCAGACTACCTGAGAGGATAATCTGTGCCTTATCATGGTCGAGAATCATGACCTCCTTTGGTTCTGTTCCTTTCCTTGAATTTGGTTCGTACTTCAGTCGAACCCAACAATTAGGGAAAGCATCAAAGCTTGGCCAAAATTGAATTTTGTCCAAAGGAACAGCACCCATTTTCTCTGAGATGTAGAGATTGCCATTTAAAATCAGCATCTGCTCCGCAAACCTCCAGGAATTGATTTTGGAGCATGTTGGTAGGTCTTGATCCATGGGTCGCTTAACTGACCCCTGGGAAGCGACAAGAGAAGCTTTGCGAGGCTCTATCTTGCGTTTTTCTTCCTGCTTTTCGTTTTGTTTACGAAAGCCCTCTATCTGATTCTTCAGTTGGATACATAATTGTACCATTTTATCCAATAGAGGAGTAGAAGACGAAGATGTCGACATCGATGGCTCTATAGCCGGCATAGGCGGAGAAAATTCCGACACAACATTTTTCTCTTCTACCTTGGGGCACTTCTTGCCCTCAATCCCAAAGGTTTTCTGGCCATCAGGGGATGTAGTTGGCTCCTGAGGCACTACTATTTCCTTGCTTGCTTTCGGAAATAGTAGCTTACGCATCCTATCAGTAGGTAGGAAGGGTCCCGGAGAGATTTTTTGGAAGCCTCTCACCCAGTTGCGTAACTTGTATTGAGCTGTATCCCTAGTTTCCGTAGACTTGGGATTTTCAAAACCTTCAGACATTAATGTCCGACATATATTGCAAACCTGTGGGTTCCAATAATGTAGGGATCTGGAAATAATATTGCAGGGGGCATGAAACCTGCAAGTATTATGACCGTAAAAATACTTACTCTTGGCCTTGTAGAGGACTGCAGCACAAGGTATCTGGTGTTCCTCCTGTAAAGAATGGAAAACCAAATGAGTATACAAAGGATTATCCCCCTGATAATCAACATGCAAAGGTCATCTACAACAGAATAGCTTAGGATAGTAAGCTATAAAGGGATAGTAGGAGATACATACTTGTGTACCCCTGCAAGTAAATGCTGTTACCTCCCCTCAGTATTAACTACATGGGGGTTTCTCTATTGAGTAACTCCCAGTAGAAGGGCTCTTACCCCTAGGGGTAGAGAAGTACCAATTCACTGTCCCAAAATAATGTTAATACTGTGGGGTCAGGATGACTGATTCTCAATCAGAATATTGAAGAAAACTATTCATTCAATATATGAGCGGTATCAGCGGAATGCTCGTACAAGGGTACCCAAGGTATGTTAGAAATTACTACTGTATAATGGTACTGTAGTTTTCTATTTGCAGTAATCATGTATTGTAGTCTAGTCATTATGCTGCCTTCATAGTAGCATATGACAGTACGGTCCATCTAGCATGAAGCCAGTTGGGCTAGGGAAATTAAAGACATATATTTGTATATCCCACTCAGCCTATTTGCTGTAGCCTTCCTTAAAATATCAAAATATAGAGTTTCCTGATCAGGGAGACTCAAGGATAAAGGCTCTACCCTTCAAGGGTTAGGAGTGTATCACTTCTGCCTTGAAGTTATTTAATATTGTAGGGTAATCCGAATACTGATTCTTAATCAGGATATTGAAGAAATCATATTCATTCAATATGGGATCGGGTTCAGCAAATGCCTGTGTTGGATATCCAAGATATATTGGAAATAACTACTAGTATAAAATATATGGTAGTTTTCTATCTGCAGTATATTCTATACTGTAGATATACTGGCTACTTGTATAACATATACTGTAGTTCAGCCGGCATGTTTCCGGCATAACTAGGTCTTGCCGGCATATCTAGTATGCTAGCTAGAGAGAGAGATAGCATGGAGAAAAGGCTACTCTTTTACTGTGTATGTACACAGTAATTAAGGATGTAAAAGTCTCATTTTACTGCCTTTCTTCCGAATAGAAGGTTCCAATGGAAGGGGAGAATGAGCCATTCAAGCTTCCATCCAGCTATAGTACTATTGCCGGTAAGGTGCCGCCAATAAACTGCCGGCAGGCTAGCCTCCGGCAGTATCAGTACATTCGGCGTGCTGCCATCTAAGTCGGCACTTATCTGTACTGGTCTGGCCGGCGGTAATCCGGCAACAGAACTCCTGAATAAGTCCAAGAGAGAACTGAGGAACCTTGGGGATAGCAAGGGACTCCCCCCAGCCGCTAGCCGCCGCAACCGCCAACTGCCGGCAGTCATCGGCTAATGGTAGGGACCATAGCTGCCGACAGATGATGTGGTTGCCGGCAGTATGCATTGCCGTCAGCCAATGTCAGGGCTAGAGAGGGAGTCTGGCCGGCTCCGGCAACCTACCGGCAATGGTAAGGTTGCAAGATGCCGGCCCAAGAAAGACAATGGCTCGGCCATCAAAAGTGGACAGAGGGGTAGGGAACAGGGTCCTGTATAAAGTGTGAAAGGAACTGGCAAAATTGTCAGTCCCACCACCTGTTAAAAGAAATTCTGTTTCAGTATCGGCAAAGTCCTAGGTGATAGGAGTCTCAGTTCTCCATCCTAGAGATTGCCAACACAGTTAAGGGGATGGCGGCATTGCTGCCTCCTCTCAACAAGGGAGAAACTAGGCAAAAGAAGATCACTCTTCAGCCCAGAGGACTGCGGCGCAGGACTAGACTTATAGTCGCAAGGAGAAGATGGTATCCTACCACTACTTCAAGTGCGGCTAGGGAGGGCTAACCTCCATTGCCGGCCACCTGGCTGGCAGGGGAATGATGGCATCCTACAACCCATTCGCCCTTCCGGCAGGTCGCCGACATAAGACTAAATACTCTGAGATTCTGACTAAATCCCAAAACCTGATGGTATACCACAACCAACAGTTAAGGGAAGAGGCAGGACAAACCTTAAGTTAACCATGTCTGAATAAAATTCAAGGCACGGCTATTAGGGTTGTAGCCTGAAGCTACACTCAGAGGGAAAGAGATTACCCTTAAATCTCCGAAGAGACGTGTAATGTTTCATATAATTCTAGGAGGTATCAGTCTCCGCTAAATTGAAAACAATACACGAGGGTAACCGGGGGATGTCTGAACGTATAGTAAAACGCCTAGGTTAGAATACCTAGGCTAGACGAGATCTCGGTTACCTTAATCACCGAAACTCTAACTATACGACCGACTGAAAAAAAGGAAAATTATGCACATTATCAAATCTTTACGAGAAAAATGCCTAAATAGCTAAATAATTAAAATAATTAAATAAAGATATTTAAACTGGAAGTCGTTCTGCTATCTAAATAACACATGCCTAACGAACGACGGCGCCCATGGCGCCTCCAGTAACTGGCCTAGCTCTTAAGCACAATAAATTACTCTAATTACATTATGAAACAGGAGCTAAATTATACTCATAGTAAAGACCCGATACTCAACTTTCCAGAGGCGGAAGAAGATGGAGAAAGCATAATTATAATCCTTTAAAACGATCGAAAAGTTAGATCAGTAGGGAATACCACCGAGCGGAATCGCTACAAAATAAGGAATGTCCGCCATCGTGGGAATGGTGCTGTTATCAACTCAATAGTAGTACGAGAACGGGATAGCCTTGATACGGCTCCCTTTTATTTTGCCACACCTCCTCGAAGCGTAAACACTATTAAGGGTGCAGATTGCTATGAAGCGTGTCAAGAATACACCCTCTGATATTATGCGATATCCTGGAGAGAAAATTTAAGGATATTCGCGCCAGGAGTTAGAATTCTGGATACCTAAAGGTAAAATTCTCTGGGAATATCACTGCAGTACATATATCCCTTAGGAAGCTACTTTAGGGAACTTCCATCAGGACGACATGGCTTGAGCCCATATATATATATATATATATATATATATATATATATATATATATATATATATATATATATATATATATATATATATATATATATATATATGAGAGAGAGAGAGATTACTAATGAATATACGTACTTAGGACAGACAGTAAGTGTTTCCCCAGGCCAAGAGACCGAAATTAAAAGAAGGATAGGGATGGAATGGAGAGCTTTTTTTAAACAAAGTGAGATTATGAAAAGAAAAGTGACATTTTCGCTACAAGTATTTAATCAGATGGTCTTACCATTATTAAATTGTGCAACAGAAACTTGAAGTTTACTAGAGACAAAATATGAGCTTGGTACATGGAGAGAATAATGATCAAAATAACACTAAAAGACAGAAAAAGACCAACATGCATACGTGAGCAAACTAAAGTAGAGGAAGTTCTAACAATATGTAAGAAAATGCAATGGCCATGGGCAGACGAATGCCAATAATAGAAGGACATTAAGAATAACAGAATGTGTTCCTAGAAACTTCAAAAGAAGCAGGCAAAGGAACAGAAGATGATGGATTGACGAAATGAGAAATTTTGCTGGTAAAGGCCAAACCTGGCACAGAAAGCCCACAAATAGTCGCGAGTAGGGGCATGTCTGAGGTCTTTATCTTGCAGTGGACTAGTTACGGCTGATGAAATATACAGTGAAGATATATATATATATATATATATATATATATATATATATATATATATATATATATATATATATATATATAAAACCATGTAATATAGCCATGGAAGGGAACATGAAAAGACTAGATTGGAGTTAGTACTTTCGTCTATTAGGGACATCAACAGACTCAACAACATTATTGACTCTTTTTATGTCCCTAATGGACGAAAGTACTAACTCCAATCTAGTCTTTTCATTTTCACTTCCGTGAATATTACATTTTATATTCATCACGTGTCAGCTTTCGTGATTTCTACACATATATATAACCGTGAATCAGATTGGGATGGTACAGGAAGTGGAGGATGAATTTATGAAATATAGTTTGAATATCTTGGCCCTAACTAAAACATGGTGTAAAGGGATTGGTAAAGAAATCTTATACCAGGCAATATATACCGGTATATATATACATATATATATATATATATATATATATATATATATATATATATATATATATATATATATATATATATATATATATATATATATATACATATATATACATATATATACATATAAATACATATATAATATATACATATATACATATATATACATATATATATATATATATATATATATATATATATATATATATATATATATATATGGTGAAGCTGCTAATGAAAATGGGGTATATTTTATAAGTTGTAGTTCAACAAATAAGATACTCTTTTCCAACACAAGGATAATCACAAATAAACATGGACTTAATCATGTGGCAATTACAAAAATCAAATAGATCACATAGCCAAAAATAAAGAGAGGAGGAGGACTCTGAGAAATGTAAGAAGCTATAGAGGTGTACATTGGTAGTGATCACCAGCCCCTAATTGCCACACTAAAATCAAAACTGAAACTACCTAACAGAAATGTATATAGAATACATAGGTTTGATTCAACTAAGATTCTAGAAGATGAGCACAGAGAAACCTTTACAATTGAAGGCTATATATCAGTTTA
>NC_090731.1:88004458-88011958 GCF_036898095.1 Palaemon carinicauda
TCTCATAGTATACAGTAAATAGCCAAGTACCTCTTTGTTGCTTCTTTCATCCTCCATATAGTTATGGGTCAAATCCTTCCTACTTCCATCCACCATCTAGTGTTTTTTTCTCATGCTTCATTTATCATCTTAACAGTCAAGGCCTTTACTGCTTTTTTCATAAACCAAACATCTAAAGGCTCCTTTCTCTCGTTTCTTTTAGACTCCAAATAAGTATCGGCAAGCATAGGCTTTTCATTGCTTCTTTCATACCCCAAATAGGTAACGACATTTATTCTGGTTACTCATACTCTAGAGATAGAGGTTTCTTATTGGTTCTTTCATGTTATTCATAGATTTGTAGGAAAAGAAAACAGACTGTTCAACAAAAATATTGTTTTAGACTAATTTAGTACAAAAAAGCATATAACTACAGTACAACACCACCTTTACATTGTAACAGTAATTAATGATATAATAATCACAATAATGACATTGAATTGGAAAGCCCTTACAATGAAGACATGCATCCAGTTTAATATTTATACATAAATTATTTTCTCTCTCTCTCTCTCTCTCTCTCTCTCTCTCTCTCTCTCTCTCTCACTCTCTCTATATATATTATATATATATGTATATATATATATATATATATATATATATATATATATATATATATATATATATATATATATATATATATATATATATATATATATATATATATATATATATATATATATTTGTACACACACGAATCTTTTAAGGACACACTTACGGCCTAAAATATTCTGAAACAGCACTTAATCCTAGCCAATCAGTTAAAAACAAAGAAGCGTCAGCATTATATAGATATATGTTTATACACAAATGAAAAATAGAAAATGTCCGGCGTATTCATCACTAAAAAAGATGCGCCCACTGCGTAAGAGAACTTTCCTAACAGAAGTGTCAAATTCTGAGGAGAAAAACGACGACAGGGATAGGAAAATGTGAGGAGAGAGAGAGAGAGAGAGAGAGAGAGAGAGAGAGAGAGAGAGAGAGAGAGAGAGAGAGAGAGAGAGAGAGAGAGGACGGTGATATTGATTGGTGGCGTGACCTTTCTAACAAGGGCTCCAGGAGAAGGAAGAGGAGCACGAAGAAGGGAGGGGGAGCGGAGGGGGAGAACTTTAGTTGAGAGGGAGAGAAGAGGGAAAGGTAGTGCAGGTATACCCAACTACAAGGCAGCACTAGAGAGAGAGAGAGAGAGAGAGAGAGAGAGAGAGAGAGAGAGAGTAGCTAGCATAACATTCATACGATCTATAATCCGAATTTGAGATAGCTTTTGTCATCTTGACACCGACAAAAAGGGGGTATAATCCTTGAAAACCAAAGCAGCTTTAAATAGTTTACCATTTAGAACATATCAATTTCCCATGCTTATCATCTTCATCTTGCTAAAAATAGCAATACTAGGCCAAATCGCTGAGAAAAAAACTACGTAACCAACAGGAAGCGAAAGAAAAATCGCTATCTCCCTGCCAAAGCTCTCCTATCCCACACGCACAAACACACTTATTTAAATCTATCTTCTTTACAGAATCGGCCACTCGCAAGACTCCATGTCCCTTCATACCGAACGTCAATATACAAGCCACACATTTTTTGTTTTGATCCGTTTCCTCTTCAGACCACTAACTTCCCGAATACAGCAGTAGAATCGAGACAAAATTCTTCCTCTTCAATAACGAAAAATAGTGAAAAAACCATGAAAGAAAGAAAGTGTGTAAATATTGAATGTTATTTATTCGAACCTAAAGGAATGAGGCATAATCATTTCGTTGAAAAAGAAAATTCTTTGACATGCTGGAAATGGAGGCCTTCCGCGATCCTCACCTTATAGACAAGGTTGTAGCATTTTTCTCCGGGGTACTTCCTTCCTCACCGATGGTCTTCCATCTTTCAGTTTATGAAGTTTTCGACGTGAAATATCAAACAAAAATGCATGGTCCTGATGGATTCAGGCACAGGATAGTGATCGCAATTCCGGTATTCTTTTCCAATCTTAAGATATCCCACCAATAATATGTGCATATAATTATTATTTCCCTTTTTACAAATTATTTTCAAGAAAACATAATTATTCAATTTTGGGAAGCATCTATTTTTATTGCATCCTAAGCTAGTGTATGTAAAATAAATAATGTATGTTACATATCCAATTTATGGCAAAAATAATTCATTCGTCCGTATCATATACTGTTATTCCAATGAGAAATATTCACTACGATCATTTTTTCGGGAAAAATACAGTTTTACTGATATTGATCTATCATGCAACTTCCTGATAGCCAATATCAACGTCTTCAGTCTGTCAAGTCAATATATAGAAGACATAATATCTCAACAGATTAGCTAAAAGTATCATAAAAAATATAAGCAGCATCTTTACAGGTAAGCAATCTAAGTATATCCTTGAAAATTTTAAACTTACTTTTGCTTCCCAATATAAGAAAAGATGTCACAATTCTTGAAGTAATTACTTAATATAAATCCAAAACAATGTGAATTAATTTAAAACGCGACACTAAACTCGCCAATAAAAAACATTATCATCCTTTAAATCATGCATGTTCGTTTAAACTGAAAAGACAATATTGACGAAGTAAAAAAAGCAAATAACTTTTTTTAGGTAAAAAAAAACTACATTTACAATGTTCACAAATCTCATTTCAAAAATACAAATAGCCTTTCATTAGACCTACGAGAAGAAAATCTTTCAAGTAAAATGATAATAATTGCAAGATTAACAACTCATTCCAGTCAAATGGTAAGAGATGCATTGAAAAAAAACTATACTGTAGTAGTTGCTGAGTCCAACTTCTTTCGGATGAAAGTCACACAATAAGCACCAAATGCAATAATTTTGGTAATATTCTAAAGATATTTGGAGATGGGTTGAATATGAAACATTTCTATATACCTGTAATGGAACAAATAACATTGGCAACATTTTCTATACACTGAATTTCACACGGAGGATTGGCATTATTTTCTACAAAAACAAAAGGATATTGATAGGAATTGCAACATTTTCTATCAAACTAGAATGGGACATAACTAGGATATGTTAAAAAATTTCAAAAACTTACATTGGAACATGGAATCAAATGATAACCTATTCCATAAACCTAGAATGAACCATGGGTAAGTTATTGCTTTGTAATTGCTCAATAATATCTATACCAATAACGAAAATGAAGTGTGATTGCTAATGAATCTACTACGAGACCATTGGAGACAAGGCATTATTATTATTATTATTATTATTATTATTATTATTATTACTTGCTAAGCTACAAACCTATTTGGAAAAGCAGGATGCTATAAGCTCAGAGGGCTCCAACGGGGAAAATACCCCAGTGAGGAAAGGAAACAAGAAAAATAAAATGTATTTATTACAGTAACAACATTAAAATAAATATTTCCTAAATAAACTATTATTATTATTATTATTATTATTATTATTATTATTAGCTAAGCTACAACCCTAGTTGGAAAAGCAAGAAGCTAATAGCCCAAGGGCTCCAACAGGGAAAAATAGCCCAGTGAAGAAAGGAAATGCGGAAATAAATAAATGATATTAGAAGTAATGAAAAATTAAAATGAAATATTTTAAAAACATTAACAATATTAAAACAGATAATTGATATATAAAATATAAAAGGACTTGTGTAAGCCTATTCAACATACAAACATTTGCTACAAGTTTGAACTTTTGAAGTTCTACTGCTTCAACTACCCGATTAGGAAGATCATTCCACAACTTGGTCACAGCTATGCTGATAATGTTTTACGGAAATACAAATTTCTTCAGAGCTTTAATGGAATTCAAAATTTACCAGAATCAACTACTATACTTTTCCCTTTTTATACCTTTAGAGATTTAAAATATTAAAAAATGTTAAGATATAATGAAAGCCAACTATCCGAAGGAAAGTTATTTAAACCTACTGTGATTTAAGTTGCTATACTGACTGTGGATACACTTTTTTCATCATTGAGTCTGAAAGTGTTTTGCCAACTCTTTCCCATTTGTCCCTCAATATGGACATTGAGGACACTGGAAATTCTTCGTAGTATGTACAAGTATGATGTTTCTCTTTAGATTACATTCATTTCAGGTCTTGTAAGTGCAGTGTGGGCACAAAAAGGACTTTTCCCCTGTATGAGTACGGTAATGTTCCAAGAGATGGCACTGGTTGTTGGTACTGTATGTACAACATGGACACATGCTTTTTGGGTTCCTTGGGCAGCTTACTGTGTACTTTGTTGGCGTAAACAGCATCTGCTTGGGGAGCCATTTGACTGACACTACCCGACCATACCATCTGGTGGGGTTGCTGCGATCCGGAGACAGGTACTGGTTGATGGCCTTGGGTTCCTTCCTCAGGAAAGGATTCTAAAATAGGAAACCCTGAACCCATATCACCAGTACCAAGCCACCCTTGCATTCCAGAGGGGTCTGGTAATGCCTCAACGACATCCTCATGCAGAGGCTGCGCTTTAATAGGATCTAACTGATGAATAAATTTACTACCATGCTCCTTGCCTCCTGGAGAAGTATCACCACCCGTATGGGAACTATATTCTGCTCCAGGATCTTCATTAGGACTTTCATCTACTGTTTCCACAATTTCTTCTTTGACTAGAGTTTCTTCTGCAGTTTCCTGACGTTGTACTATATCAACTTCTTGCTTTCTTGGCAGGTCTAATCTCTGACTACCATCCTCTCCTGGTGCTCCTTCTGTAGTATTATTTTGATCCCATGACTGTCCAGGTTCTATTCAAAGAGGTGACACAGTCGGACTATTATTTTTATCATATTGAGAGCTAGAAAAATTTTCGGCCCGCCGCCGTCTTTTCGGGTGAGGGCTGGCTCTGTCATCACGTGAATTCCACGAATAGTTTCTTATAGTTGTGGTGGTTCATCAAGCACTGCTAAACCTTTTATTTGTAATAGCTCTGCTACTTTTATTAAACGTGCTTGGTCATTTTGCACTACTGACACAACTCCATCATACATGTAACTAAGAAGTGCTTCAAGTTCATCACATTTAACACCTTTGCCTAATGATATCCCAGGATGTTTACAAGGAGTGTTCTCAAACATTTTCTCAAAATATTCACTACATGAAGATAAAACTAAATGAAGTGAGCGATTGGTTCCCGGTGAGAGTGGGGCTGAGACAGGGATGTGTGATATCGCCATGGATGTTTAACTTGTATGTTGATGGAGTGGTGAGAGAGGTGAATACTCAAGTGCTTGGACGGGTATTGAAACTGGTAGACGAGAATGATCATGTCATGAATGGGAGGTAAATCAGTTGTTGTTTGCGGATGATACTGTACTGATTGCAGACGCGGAAAAGAAAATTGGCCGATTAGTGACAGAATTTGGAAGGGTATGTGAGAGAAAGAAGTTGAGAGTTAATGTGGGTAAGAGTAAGGTTATGAGATGTACGAGAAGGGAAGGTGGAGCGAGGTTGAATGTCATGTTGAATGGAGAGTTACTTGAGGAGATGGATCAGTTCAAGTACTTGGGTCTGTTGTTGCAGCAAATGGTGGAGTGGAAGCAGATGTAAGCCTGAGAGTGAATGAAGGATGAAAAGTGTTAGGGGCAGTGAAAGGAGTGGTAAAGAATAGAGGGTTGGGCATGAATGTAAAGAGTTCTGTATGAGAAAGTGATTGTACCAACTGTGAGGTATGGATCAAAGTTGTGGGGAATGAAAGTGAAGGGAGACAGAAATTGAATGTGTTTGAGATGAAGTGTCTAAGGAGCATGGCTGGTGTATCTCGAGTAGATAGGGTTAGGAACGAAGTAGTGAGGGTGAAAACGGGTGTAAGAAATGAGTTAGCAGCTAGAGTAGATATGAATGTGTTGAGGTGGTTTGGCTATGTTGAGAGAATGGAAAGTAGCTGTCTGCTAACAAAGGTGATGAATGCAAGAGTTGATGGGAGAAGTACAAGAGGAAGGCCGAGATTTTGGGTGGGTGGATGGATGGAGTGAAGAAAGCTCTGGGTGATAGGAGGATAGATGTGAGAGAGGCAAGAGAGTGTGCTCGAAATAGGAATGAATGGCGAGCGATTGTGACGCAGTTGCGGTAGGCCCTGCTGTTTCCTCAGGTCGCCTTGGATGACCGCGCAGGAGATTCAGCGTTATGAAGCTTCATGTGTGGTGGATAATGGGGGAGGGTGGGCTGTGGCACCCTAGCAGTACCAGCCTAACTCGATTGACTCCCTTGTCAGGCTGGGAGGAACGTAGAGAGGAAAGGTCCCCTTTTTTTCATTTGTTTGATGTCAGCCACACCCCAAAATATGTATGTATAAAAATACAGTACGAAGAGTTATATACTGTATAAGCTGGCAGTACGAAAAATATGAAATGGGAAACCAGGTAAGAAACGCGCTTATACAAAACTTTATATCAGAAAAACCATAATAATGGAGATCGTTCTATATCAAGTCTAACAGTAGAAAGAAAAACAACCTTCAAATGCAGGCAGACTATAAAACTTTTTTAATTACTAATTTCAGAAACTTTTGGAATAATTTTTGGAGAGAATAACGTTTCCCTAAATAATATTACACGAGGAAAATAGATGGCACACAATCGGTTCCAGATGTTAGCCGGGGGACTACAGCTCCACTAATGACATTTTCGATGGGCACGGAGCCAAATTAGAACTTATTTGTAGATTGCATTGAACTGTCATATTGTAAGATTCTCGCAGAGATCATGATTCGTAAACTCTGCATCGACGGAAAAATACTAATCTAAAAGTATGATAAAGTAAGATGAACGAGATTTAGTAGTGTAAACATTAATGATCCATTTGAATCAATATCAGAACCTGAATTAGGCGATGTAAACATTTGTTATAACTTACTAATATAATTTTGTAAACTTCCTATATCTGAGAAAGATTTTGAATGGTAATCGCGTTAGCAGAACATTAGATCATAGACACCTGTTCCTAATTCAATTTTCGAGTCCAAAAGGCTAGCAAATACGATTCTTGAAAACTAATGAGTAATTTGGAAAGAGAAATCAAATTATTTTATTGGCAGTATTAAGAAATAGGTAACATTTAAACAATTATAACTGAAACAAAGTAAAACTAAATCTAAGTTGGCATGGAGGAACAATCATTCATGTAGTCAATAATATAGGCAATTTAGACCAGCCACCCATTGAGACATCACCGCTGGGGAGTTATTGGGATCTTTGACTAGCCAGATAGTACTGCATTGGATCCCTCTCTCTGGTCACGGCTCATTTTTCATTTGCATACACATACACCGAATAGTCTGATCTATTCTTTCCACATTCTCCTCTGTCCTCATACACCTGATAACACTGAGATTACCAAACAATTTTCCTGCGCTCAAGGGGTTAACTTTTGCACTGTAATTGTTCAGTGGCTACTTTCCCCTTCGCAAGGTTAGAAGAGACTCTTAAGTTGTGGTAAGCAGTTCTTC
>NC_090731.1:88016958-88034458 GCF_036898095.1 Palaemon carinicauda
CCAGACACGAGCCATCAAAGTATAATATATATTTGGTGCCCAGACCCGGGAGCCATCATCATATATTTTTTGGTGCCCAGACGCTTGGAATCGAGCGAGTCTGTTTTAAATATTGGCGATAACAGGGTAATATTTCGATTAAAGGTTTTGAACTGTATATTGAGGATAGGATTTTGTGTATTGTTAGGATATATTTTTTGGAAGGTATAAAATTATCTGTTAAAGAACAAGATGGCAGTGTTTAGTATCCAAGAGTTTTTGAATAACCCAAATGTTCAGAAGCTTTAACTAAAGCCCAGTGGCTCTCTATCTTAATGGCATGTGGTGGCCATGCAATGGGTGGGATGATAAAAGCCCAAATCAAGTATCTAGCCTTAGAAGCGTAGATAAACTCGGGAAAGTTGTTGGAAGAGAATATTGTGGCAGGTCGTGAACTGTTGGAGGAAGCTGAGGAAGAATTTTTAGTGAAGCAAGGACCAGTTGACCCACAAACTGAAGGCATGAAAGCAGATAGGGATGTTGAGGCTGAGATATGACGAATTGCAGCGGAGGAGAATTTAGAGGATGGCAGAACGAGAAGAAAGAGAGAGAATACGGGAAGAAATGGAAGTAAGACGAGAAGAAGAGAGAGAAGAAAAACGACGTGCGAAAAAAATGGAAGCAAGACAGGAAGAAAGAGAGAAGAAAATGGAAGCAAGGCGAGATGAAGAAGAGAGAGATATTGCACGACATGCACGGGAGTTGGAGCTATCAAACACCCGCCCACAGTTGACATCGGAGACAGAGACAACTCCTGGTAGGCATGAACACGTGTTTAATGTCTCGGACGACCAGAGTTTCATTCCAAAGTTCAAAGAAGAGGCCCCAAATGAGTTCTTCGATCATTTTGAAATAGTCCCATCGACGATGAAATGGATAAAAGATAAATGGCCTATGTTATTGCAGTGTGTGCTCTTTGGGAAAGGCCGCAGTGCTTACTCATCCATATCTCAGGACCAGAGGATGGAGCATAGATAAGCAAAGAGGAACATGCTGCCAGTGTATCATATGACCCCTGAATATTATAATAAAAGGTTCTGAAGTTTGAGAAAAGATGAGAAAATGACTTTCCTGGATTACGATTATAACGTACAACGATGTTTTAAGAGATCGACAGAGGCTGCTAACGTAAAAGAGATGGCTGATTTAGAAGAACTGATAATACTACAGCAGTATCTACGAGGAATTCCTGAACATATTCGAACGTACGTGAGAGAGAGAGAGGTGAAGAAACTTGATAAAGCCGCTTCGCTGAGTGAAGATTATAATATCATCAGTCGTAAACCCTCCTCTGGCATGAAGTTTCCTCCATTGTTCCGACCAAGTGTCAAGTATTCACTGAACCATGGAAACCAGTTCAGTAATAACTATGTGTACAAGTTCAAAAGTTACAGCGGAAGTAGCACTGGTACTGTCCCTATGCAGAATGCGATAGTACCACAGCAACAATCGTCGAATCCTCCTCCTTCAAGTATCGTGAAAGACATGCAAAAAGTTTATGTTGACTGTTTTAAGTGTAGCAAGAGAAGCCATATCAGTAAAGAATGTTGGTCAAACCAACCGAAAGCAGTCGCCCAAGTGATTAAAGATAATTTGACTTAACAGGATGCGAAGACAAAGAAGCATTGCTGTTTGAAACTGTCATGCAAATTAGTGACAGGTAATTTTGACTTTGCAGTTAAGGATTCATTGGCTGTTAAAGAAGTAGACGTCCTGCTGGGTAATGAGGTTGGTAGAGCATCGTTCGTGCCTTGTCCCATTGTATAGAGAAACCTTTGAAGTATAGTCCTAAGACTGAACTCGAGAAGAACTACCCATATCAGTTTCCTAGTTATGTTACAACTACGAGTATGAAGAAGAAAGTGGCTGCAGAAGAAGAAAAAGCAATTGAAGAAGCATTGAACTTGGAGGATTTGTTTTCAAAAGAGGATTCCCTTGATGGTACGCAAGAAGAGAAGTCAAGAGTAGGCCATAGCGAAGAAGAACGACAGATGAGCGGACAAGATGACAAAGAAGAAATGGACCTGGAAGAAATAGAAAACTCAGAGTTAAAAGTAAGATATGTGAGTAGTAAAAGGCTGATAGGATTACAACGGAAGGATGTGTCGTTAACAGAGTTATTGTACCGTGTGGTGGACAAGACGGAGACACAGCAGTCTCTGATCTGTTATTATCTTAAGGATGGGTTGCTTATGAGGAGGCATAGGCCCACCGATATCCTTGGAAATGCTGAATGGGGGATATATCGACAAATATTAATTCCCACACTGTTCAGAAGACAAATGATTGCGGTAGCACATGAGACAGGACATATGGGAAAAAGGAAAACCACGGAGAAGATTATAAAAGACTTTTTCTGGCCTGGTATGCATAAGGACGAGAGCAAGTTTTGCCGTGCATGTCGCATATGTCAAATGGCTGCAAAGCCGAATGAGTACATTAAAAAAGCACCCTTACAACCGATAGAAGTGCGAGGAGAACCCTTCAGCAAGGTAATGATCGACATTGTGGGATCTTTATCAAGGACAAAAAAAGGTCACGAATATAAATCTATGCTAATCTTGATGTGTCCAGTGAAGAGATGCCCAGAAGCCATACACGTCAGGAACATCAGTGCCACAATAATTGCTGAGAAGTTACTAAACCATTTTACTAGGTTTAGTATACAAGAAATCGTTAAAATTGACCGAGGAACGAATTTCACATCAAAATTATTTCAGGACGTAATGAAACTGTTGGATGTGAAACAACAACTATCAACTGCTTTATCATCTGGAGAAGATAAAGCAGTTGCATTAGAGAGTTTTCATCAAATTTTGAAAAGTATGTTTACGAAGTTCTGCAATGAAACGGGGAACGAATGGGATATCGGACTACCGTTGATGTTATTCGAGGTACGTAATGCTTTTCAAGAAAGGATGGGATGTAGCCTGAACGAAATGGTATTTGGACGAGAAGTACGAGGACCGATTAAAATGTTAGCACAAAAATGGAAGGACTGAGGGGAAACAGAAGTAGAATATGTCTAAGAATTTGAGGAAAAGAATCAGCGACTTGAGGAAATTTTCCCTAGAAGCCATGAAGACGAGTAAAGGATGAACGAAGAAAAGGTTTGGTATGAAGACTACAAACAGATAGTTTACGGTAGGACGGTAGGTGTTGGTCTACACACAGGTGAGAAGATTCCCTCTCGCATACGAGTTCCCAAAATGATCCCGGATTTTGGAGAAGAGCAGTGACCAGACCTAAGTTATTGAGATACAAGGAAAAAGGAAAAATCTGAGGAAGGTCATATTAACTATGAATCCGATACTTCAAGCACCAGATTTCAACAAGAAATTCCTTATCAAAATGGATGCGTCAGATAACGGGATTGGAGCTGTCTTATTGCAAGAAGAAAAGGAAGGAATTCTTCACTCTGTTTTATGACGTCAAAAGCTGAAGAAGAAGCAACAAGTTAACTCGACAGTTGAAACGGAACTGCTGGCACTGAACGCAGTGATAAATAAGTTTTTAATCTATGTGAATCCACCACAAAATGAAGAGATTACAGTGTATGATTTTAATCGTTTAACTTTGGTGAATAAGATGAAAAATAAGATGAAAAAGGTTAACTAGGTGCTCATGATGTTTGCAAGTAGAGTAATTACAATAGTTTATTCATGATTTATTTATATATTTCATTTGTGCATTGAAGAGGTGAATAGGTATCTCTTAAGATAAGTTCCTCTCGTGTACACGAAAGTTTATTATGTAAATTACGTAAGACTATAGTCGTTAATTTCATTGTATTCTTTATTTAAGTCAGTATATGTAAATTTACGTTATTTTTAAGAATTAACTTTATATTTCAGGTATGTTTGTTTTGAAGTCTTAAGTAAACTGCATGAATGTGTTATGAGATCATACAAGATAGGAACAAGGGCTTATGTAATGTTCTTTTATATTTTTAGGAGGTACTGCGTCATGTTAGTGAGAGAATACGCAATATGCCATGTGCTTTGGAAAATTTGCGAAAAACCTAGTGATAGGATGTGAACTATTTTTTTATTTTTCGGGGACAAAGGGTGGGCGGAGCTAGCTGACTGATAGAGTTCGTCTCGTGATGCATGGATACGGTTGAGAGAGCAATACTTGGTAACTGACGCCATGCCCAGCCCCACACGCTTCCAGAACTAAGTCTCTTATAAAGGTGACCCCAGGGTTGCATGGATAGATAGATAGAGAATTCCAGCCTTAAGACAGCCATCTTCCCATCTCTCTCACTAGCACACGCAGCTCAGTGTATTATTTTAAAAGTGTTCAGTGAAACAACGAAGTTTTGGCATGACAAGTTTTTCTAATCATAGTGAGTACTTATAAAAATTCCCTGTAGGAAGGTGTTAGATTTTTGTATTGTGATCTGGTTATCTATTTTCATCAAGTGCATACTTGAATATTGCAGTGCTCTGCTAAGAAGGACAGCATCATCAGCATACTCTAGGTCTGTTGAATTCCTATCATCAATCCAGTCCAATCCTTCAACACCATCTCAGACTGTTCTACGCATTACAAAATCCACAAGGAGGATAAACAACATGGGTGACGACACATTCCCTTGGAGTACTCCGCTAGTCACTTGACATTCATTTCATAACATTCCATTAACATTAACTTTGTACTTGCTATGTTCATGAACAGACTTAATCAAATTTACATATTTAAGAGGAATTCCATAATAACGCAGGACTCTCCAAAAAATTGGCCGGTGCACACTATCAAGGGCTTTTTCATAGTCCAAAGGGGGATTTCTATATTCTATACATTGCAGTACAACATGTCTCAAAATGAAAATTTGGTCAGTGCAACTTCTAACTTTACAAAATCTTAGGTTTTCATCTCTCAGCTTTTCATCAATCTTTCTCTCCAGTCTCTTTAAAATAAGCACTGTATATATATTCATCACAACTGACGTAATTGTTATGCCTCTGTATTTATTGCAATCAGTCAGGTCTCTCTCTCTCTCTCTCTCTCTCTCTCTTTTTTTTTATATTTTCACCAACACTCCCTTTTCACCAACACTCCCAACTCCCGTTCATCAAGTTTTGCCTCTTCATGCCACATTCTCCATAACAATCTTGTAAGTAGTCTGGGAGTCGAGTAAATAGCCTGGGAGTCAAAGTAGTCTGGGAGTGTGTGTATATACACACACACATACACACACACACACACACATATATATATATATATATATATATATATATATATATATATATATATATATATGTGTGTGTGTGTGTGTGTGTGTGTGTATCTATATATATATATAGAGAGAGAGAGAGAGAGAGAGAGAGAGAGAGAGAGAGAGAGAGAGAGAGAGAGCATCAAGGATCATGGTAGTGTTGGAACAAATATGGCAGAAACGCTTATTTTAGGTCATGTTGAAAGCAGTCAATCAGTTGAATACTCAACACCTTGACAGGATACCTCTAAGAGTGGAGAGTTAACTTCTGTGTAATCATTGGGCAAACCTTTAGAACATGTCTTACAGGAGAACATCTTGAAAAACAGCGAATGGGAAGAAAGTAGGCAAACTCTCATGAATAAAATTGTTATCTCCAACAGATTGATTACTTCACTGACTTTTTTTTAACGTAAAAATAATAACGAAGAACAAATGGCTTTCCAACGTTGCTCTTGATCACATTGCAATCAAGGACCACTTCCGCAAACTAAGCATAAATTACATATTAAGTTCCCCTGGAGAGTTTCACATCTTAGAGAGCAGAAAAGATTAAAAAAGGACGTAACTGATACAGATCACTGGGATGTTCTAGCTGTACCATAACTCAGTATGTTGTAGTGTATGCACATACAAATATATAGAACAACTAAATTTATTGGAAAAAAATCAAGATTAAAAAGGAAATTGATATATACTCTTAAGTGGAGATCAACTCAAAATATCGTGTGCCATTGAAATATTCTTTACCTCACTCAGGAGCAATGAGTTCAAGGTTTATGTAGAAGTATAGGTTCAATTATATATACATATATATATATATATATATATATATATATATATATATATATACATATACATGTATCAAAATCATCATCCGTTCATGGTAGTAGGTTGGCCAGGGCACCAGCCACCCGTTGAGATACTACCGCTAGAGAGTTATGGGGTCTTTTGACTGGCCAGACAGTACTACATTGGATCCTCCTCTCTGGTTACGGTTCATTTTCCCTTTGCCTACATACACACTGAATAGTCTGGCATATTCTTTACATATTCTCCTCTATCCTCATACACCTGACAACACAGATTACCAAACAATTCTTCATCACCCAAGGGGTTATTGCACTGTAATTGTTCAGTGCCACTTTCCTCTTGGTAAGGGTAGAAGAGACTCTTTAGCTATGGTAAGCAGCTCTTCTAGGAGAAGGACACTCCAAAATCAAACCACTGTTCTCTAGTCTTGGGTAGTGCCATAGCCTCTGTACCATGGCCTTTCACTGTCTTGGGTTAGAGTTCTCTTGCTTGAGGGTACACTCGAGCACACTCTCCTATCTTATTTCTCTTCCTCTTGTTTTGTTAAAGTTTTTATAGTTTATATAGGAGATATTTATTGTTGTTACTCTTCTTAGAATATTTTATTTTCCTTTTTTCCTTTCCGCACTGAGCTATTTTCCCTGTTGGAGCCCCTGGGCTTATAGCATACTGCTTTTCCAACTAGGGTTGTAGCTTAGTAAGTAATAATAATAATAATAATAATACTGGTTCGTAGCAGAAGAAAGGCCTCAGACATGTCCTTCCATTCGCGTCTATTTATGGTCTTTCTATGTCAGTCCACACACGCAAACTTTCTTAGTTCATCAATCCGCCGTCTTCTCTTCCTTCCCCTGCTATCTCTGGGGAGCCATTGTGCTATTCTTAATGTCCATATGTTATCTGTCATTATCATAACATGTCCTGCCCATGTCCATTTCTTTTTCTTACATATTATTAAAATATCTTCTACTTTAGTGTGCTCTCGTAACCATGTTGCTCTTTTTCTGTCTCTTAGTGTTATTACCAATATAATTCTTTCCATAGTGCTTTGAGTTATAACTAGATTATGCTCTAAGGCTTTAATAAGGATTCATGTTTCTGATGCATTAGTTAGTACTGGTGCAACCATCTGATTGAACACTCTTCGTTTTAGAGAAAGTGGTATTGCACTTTTCATAATCTCAATTTGTTTACCAAAAGCTCTCCATCCCATTCTTATCCTTCTTTTAATTTCAGGCTCGTGTTCTATGGGAACAATTACTGTCTGTCCTGAGTACGTATATTCATTAACAATTCCTAGAGGTGCATCCATAACTCTTAAATGCTGTCTATCTGCACTTTCATTGAGCATTACCTTAGTTTTACTCATATTTATTTCAGTCCTATATTTCTGCTTCCTCTATTCAAATCTTCTATCGTCTCTTGTAATTCCTCCCATGATTCACTATACACAGCTATGTCATCTGTAAATCTTAAGTTGTTAAGGTTATCCCATTAATCTTAATTCTGACATATTCCCAATCTAAATACTCATAAATTGAAAGGTTTTCATTACGACTGAGGTTTTGACAAAATCAAAAGATTTCTCATAGTTATAAATGCCAAAAATAGTGGTTTGTCATAATCTAATGATTATTCCATTAGCTAATTAATTATAAGGATATGGTTAATGGTTGAATACCAGTTTTATCATCCTGCCTGGTCTCTTTGGTTAATTAAAGTCTAGCTGTCTTTCTATTCGGCCCAATATGATCTTTGAAAATATTCTATATATTACGGCGGTAATTTTTTCAGGTCTTATGGGTCTCCCTTTTTGTGAAATAGTATATATATATATATATATATATATATATATATATATATATATATATATATATATATATATATATATATATATTTATATATAAACATATATGTATATATATACATATATATATACATATACATATATATATATATATATATATATAGATATATATACATATATATACATATATATACAGTATATATATACATACATATATATATATATATATATATATATATATATATATATATATATATGATTTCAATGTGTTCTAAGTATAAAATAATCATAGAGATGCAATAAAAACTTTGAAATATGAAAATATTAGCATGGTACATCAAAAGTCAACTTTTTTTTTCATAAAAAGTACCCAATTCAACATACAGATAAAAGTTAACACGAATTATTTTGCCCTCAACTGAGAGAGAGGAGTAGGCTGATGCTGATAATCTATTTTATAATCTATTAATATTTTTATATTTCGTGAGTGAAAAAAACTAGAAGACCAGGCGTAATCTGATCCTCTCAAAGTAGTTCCCAGAGGATATTTACTCGATATCCATAAACCCTAATCTAAGAAGCAAGGCATATAACTGGAACCAGAATATGCCAATTGTTACCAGATCCTGTCAGCTACTACTATAAAATTTCACAGTAAACAAATTGTCATTTACTACTTGACACTGTCAGCTCTTACTATACAACGTTATCTACCAAATTGCTACCGGCATTTTACAGCTGCTGCTAGCTCCTACTAAAAATCCCTTTGGCTACTTGAAAATGTCAACTACTGTTACATAATTCTAGCCAATGCGTTCGAAAATAAACAACTGTTCATATCGACATCCGAGTACTTTACTTTCGTTTTACAAGGCAGTCCGTGAATTTCAACATATGTCTCAAAGGCAAACTATTGTTACTTGAAAGATACAAGTATTACAGCCCAATTTCAATATCAAGTTTTTGAACGTCTTTTGGCAAAACGTCTCAATAGGTTTGTGGAACGCAATCATCTCTTCCCTAGTTTGCAATTTGTCTTTTGTAAAGGCCTTGGCGCATGTGATGTCCTTCTTACAATCTCCAATGCTATATAGAAATCTCTCGATTGTGGTCAGGAAGTTCGTATGATTGGCCTTTGACCTGTTAATCTTGAGGCCCTTGTTTTTAAACTTAAACAGTTGGGAGTGGGTGGGTCTTTTCTTAGCACCATAGTGAATTTCTAAGTAATAGCTCGCAATGAGTTGTTGCTGATGGGCACCATAGTGAGTATAGGAATGGGATATTTGGTGTTCCTCAGGGTAGTGTTCTTGGCCCATTAAATTTCATACTATATACACACATGTAGTTTGGCCTAAAAAACAAGCTTGTTGCTTGTTGGATATGCAGTTGATGCTACTCTCTTTTCATCAGTTCCATCACCTGAATGTAGATCCGGGGATGCCGAATCGCTTAATAGAGATCTAGCCAAAACTAGTGCATGGTGCAAATTATGGGGCATGAAGTTGAATACTAAGAAAACACAAGTAGGATTGTAAGTAGATCGAGGACACTTGCTCCTCAACATCCAGATCTCATCACTGATGATATTTATTTAACTCTGTATGACTTTTAAAATGTTAGGTGTGATTCTCAACATCAAATCTACTCTTGAAAACACGTTAGGTCTGTCTATTCTTCAATTGCACAAAAAATTAACTTTTGAGTCTTTTAAGATTCGGTGATCAGTCTATTTTGAAGAAGCCTTCTTTCATTCTACCTGGTTTCGAGTATTGTTCTCCTGTCTGGTCCTCAGCTGCTGATTCTCATCTTAATTTGTTGGACAGGAACTTGCGGTTTATTAGATTTCTTATTCCTGAACTAGATATTAAGCTATGGCACCGTCGTTCAATTAGTTTGTTATGCATGTTGCATAACATTTTTTCATAATTCTGACCATCCTTTACATTCACATCTTCCCGGACAGTACCAACCTGTTCGCAATACTAAGTATGCAATCAATTCTAATAGTCAGGCCTTTTCTATCATGAGGGTCAACACTATACAGTATTCTGGAAGTTTTATTCCAGCTATGATCAAGAGGTGGAATGATCTCCCTAATTAGGTAGTGAATCGATAGAACTTCAAAAGTTCAAACTTGCAGCAAATTCTTTAATGTTGAACAGACTGACATAAGTCTCTTCATAGTTTAAATATGGAAGACCTGGGTTATTTTTTCGAGTTGGAGCTCTTGGGCTTATAGTATCCTGCTTTTACAACTACGGTTGTAGCTTGGCTAGTAATAATAATAATAATAATAATAATAATAATAATAATAATAATAATAATAATAATAATAATAATAATAATAATAATAACAATAATAATAATAAGATTGGAAACAGATCAGAGGTCGAGAGGGGAAATCATGAAGTTTGTCGTTTGAGAAATCTCGAAAACAGAACTTCAAATAAATTTAAGAGCTTGAGGAAGTTAGAAAATTTATTAAAGAAAATGAATAGGGACTTTCATTGATTATTAAACACAGAGAACAAGAGCGTTGGGAGACCGGAAATCTCTTTCAAATTCGTGTAATCCAATCAACACCACCATATCCAGATCCCCAAAAACTTAATCAATGTCAGGCTCTTTAGTATTTTTTTGTAACAAGTTCATATCCTAATTTCGTTTAATGTGAAGCCTACCAAGACAAGGTCATGAAAGTTTAAAGTGTAAAGGCCTCTTAAATCTTATATATGAAATTTCAAAAAAGTGTTAATATTCTAAAGGACATCACTTTTAATCCATACGTTTGAGAAAAAAAAATACAAGAGTTTCTAAAGCTAGAGAACATTGAGGTCTGAAGCTGTAAAGAAAAAATATGAGTTTTAAAGATAAATTCACGTTAGTCCAAGTCCTTTCAAAAGTTGGGAATCAAATATTGAAGCATCTTAAGGCCTAAGATGTGAGTTTGAAGGGCAGTTTAACAAATAACAGCATCCAGATGTTTAATGGAGAAGAAATGAAATAAGCTTGCAAGATTTGAAGTTATAGGAATATAGGAGATGGAAGTATAGGATCCATTCAGGATCAAAATATATAATAAAAAGGAAAACCTTCTGAACTAGAACGATTAGACTACTCGGTAGAGTATACCTTCGCCTATATAATGTTGCATATCACAAGATAGGCAACTAAATTACGCATACTTTGGCACTAATTTCATGCAAATCCGATAACCATTGGCTACTATCTGGCAAAAAAAAAAAAAAACGTTTTTAACTTATTCGTGAATTGGCCTTGACTTTTCACCAAATAACTACCAAAATCTAATTAAATTGTCCTTGGATCATGGCCAATCATCCCACCAAATTACATGAGATTCGGTCGAACAGCTTTTGAGCTATGCGAATCACAAACAAACACAGACATACGAACAAATAAATACACGTCTATCAAAACATAACCTTCTGGCAAAGGTAATCACACTTTGAAGACCCGACTTAACAATATAATTAATAATGTTTATATTTACATATGGGTGGCCATTAGCTACTAAAGAATATCACACAAGCGCATACACAAACACACACAGACACACACACGCACACTTTATATATATATATATATATATATATATATATATATATATATATATATATATATATATATATATATATGCGTGTGTACAGTAATATATACTGTATATGTATACATAGTATATGTATGTTGCTATTAGAAATGTATATCTGTATAAATATTCATCTACATAGTCAAACATGCGCCCAAATGAAAATCCTCACGTCAATAAATAATTATAAAACATAAAAAAATAGGAGCTGAAACAAAGAGTAATTAAATCACCTTTACTCACCCCAATCATTCTCAAAGAAGGTGTGCTTTAAAGTGTTCCATATAAGCTACTGGAGGAGAGAGAGAGAGAGAGAGAGAGAGAGAGAGAGAGAGAGAGAGAGAGAGAGAGAGAGAGAGAGAGAGAGAGAATTTAATTAACTTTCTAACTGTCAGACCAACGGTCATCTTTGCCGCTCCACTTCATCCAAAATGTCAATCATGAATCGCTTCCGAGCATTTTTTACTCTAGAAGCGAACTAAATTTATAAGAATCTCTCTCTCTCTCTCTCCTCTCTCTCTCTCTCTCTCTCTCTCCTCTCTCTCGCTCTCTCTCTCTCTCTCTCTCTCTCTCTCTCTCTCTCTCTCTCTCTCTCTCTCTCTCTCATACATAAACACACTAACTTTCTTTCAGCTGATGTGCATGTGATCAGCCCTATAAAATCTTCAACTAATTCCAAGCCAATACACTAAAGGAAAAGCTGAACTGAGGCCCATGTGGTATATGGGCTTTTATCCTTTCGTTTACATCCCATAAACTGCCGTATCAGTCTACTGACATTCCTGTCCTGTGTCACTCAAAAGGCAGCACGTGTGTTGTCCTTATAAAGCTCGCTTTCAATACTTAATATTTGATCCATGTGCAGAAACCTTGAATTAAAATTCATATTTGCGTGAACATAATAATGTATATATTATAAATGCATATCAATGCAATATAACAGAAATTACAAAGAAAAAAAAATGAATAAATTACCAAGGGAAAACTTCTGACAAGAGAGACAACTGGTAACACCCGTGGCCCTCTTCCAAAAATTGCCCAAATCCCCAAGTCTCGCTGCAACCTCTTCGTTAATACCCAAAGGGCGCCACTGAGACTGATGTCCGCCGTTCACGCCTTCCAACACATCACATTCTCGATTCTCCAACAGTAACATCTCTCTCTCTCTCTCTCTCTCTCTCTCTCTCTCTCTCTCTCTCCTCTCTCTCTCTCTCTCTCTCTCTCCCCCATATACATTTATATACAAACACATACATACTGTACATACATACATATATATATATATATATATATATATATATATATATATATATATATATATATATATATATATATATATATATATATATATAAAAGTTGTGTACATATACATATATATAGACCACACTTTCCATGAGAAACTTGTTTGAAGAGTTTTGAGGTCAAGCACAGTTGTGTGTAAGAGTCTGCCGTATTTAATGAAGCGTTTTGTTTTACATGACCAATATATGGAAAATATCCTTGCAAAACTCTTAATGGCGATGTAAGACTTAATACTTTATTACTAAATAACAATCAGGTACCATTTGTTTCTGTAAACATTAGGAAATCTATTAAAATATGAAACGCATTATGCTACGAAAAATTAATCGGTCACTAATTATTCAGAGCTCCAAATTGCAGAATTGTGGACTCAGAGCCTTTCAAAAATTTGATAGCATTAGGGGATATCTGCGCCTGCTCTTACCGGAGACAATGATTCATAATTTCTTTTAGTAAATATTCCTACAATGGCACAAGTGCGTACAGTATATGCGTATGTATAAATACACGCGCGCACACACACACACACACACACATATATATATATATATATATATATATATATATATATATATATATATATATATATATATATATATATATATATATATATATATATATATATATTCTTCATCATCGTCGCCTTCACCTATTAACACATAGGGCCTAGGTTACATTTCTCCAGTAGTCTCTATATTGAGCTTTTAAAATTAATATTTCTCCATTCATAATCTCCTACTTCACGCTTCAGAGTCCTCAGACATGTATGCCTGGGTCTTCCAACTCTTCAAGTGCCTTGCAGAGCCATGTGAAAAGTTTGGTGAAGTAATCTCTCTAGGGGAGCGCGAAGAGCATGCCCAAACCATTTCCATATACCCCTCACCATGATCTCATCCGCATATGGCACTCGAGTAATCTCTCTTAAGCCCCTATTACACTTTTTTGGGTGAGATAGCCATGGCGTCCTGATGGACCCACCCTGTCTGTTATCAGGTCCCGCCCTGCGCCGCTGTATCATGGTGATGAGCGAGCTCCAGACTTTCGGAATGAGGACGGACGTGACGTCATCAAAAGCAATGGCGTCCGTCTGTTTACATCGCGAGTACCGATATCGCCACATCTAGATCGGCTGCGGCTCAGCTCCCAGCCACTCCCTGTCCGCCATATTGAAGCGTTAACTCTATATGGGGTGCAGATAGCTATGTGGCACGTCTATACATGCGTGTCCCCTGTTGTTACACGATGTCTTAAGGGGAAACCTTTAGGATACTCGCTCCAGAAGTTAGAATTCTGTGATAACCTGTGGTTTAATTCTCTGGGAAAATCCTAGTAGTGATTACCCAAGGAAGCTACCAAAAAGGATCCTTCCATCAGGACGCCATGGCTATCTCACCCAAAAATAGATTTTTCGCTTCGCTCAAAATCCGTTATCTGGTTTCCTACGGCGCCATCGGTCGCGACGCTAGCATATGTTCAAACCGGAGTGTGTGATAGCAAATCGGCCGTATGAAAGCTCATCCACGGCCGGCCGGATGAACTTTCGCCAGTACTAAAGTTGGCCGTACGGTCTTAGTACGTCAGGACTGAGGACGTAGCGTGTAATTGCTCACCATATGGTATGTGGTATGACATCAGTCTGCGTGGCTGAAGCAGTGTTGTCAGATAGTCACTGAATAATTTCTGAGGAATTTGCAATAAAATTTCTGGATATTACCAAAAATTTCTGACAATTCTATTTATCATGAATTGATTATACCAAAGGAAATAAGAAAAAAATCAATTGTACATTAAGAGTGATTAACTATTTATTTCTTTTCTTATATGAATTTAAAGGAAAATTCAATAATACTTAGGCCTATGCATCAAATTAGAATTTTCATGAATAGAAAAAAAATACGATATTAATAACATAATACAAACTAAAATATGTAAATTATTGGCAATATCCTTTGACATATTAAATGAATTGTAATTTATTTGACTGAATACAAAAAATAAACGTAACTTCAATAATATTGGCTTAATAATATATATATATATATATATATATATATATATATATATATATATATATATATATATATATATATATATCTCATGAAACCGTGGTATTCACTAAAACAAAAAAATGGGCTATGCCTAGGCCTACACACACAGTTGTTTCTTTGGACTGATTTCAACCAATAATTCAATATTTCTTCTATATGGTGAATAACAGATTTAATCAAGCGTAGTTATGTATGAAATTACAGCAGCATGACAGAATCTTACCGTAAGATAGTTAATCAGGCGACAAGACAACAAACTTAGAACACTGAAGTTCAAATCAGAGTGAACATGGCGAAAGTGACTGTCAATATGGGTACCTTTCGAACAGTCGGATCGATATTGTGCCACTGAAATCTATATGGAAAACATACGTGTTGCCTACATGCTTGAAATGGTTTAGAACATAATCTCTCTCTGTGTCCCATGACCATGTGACGTCTAAAACGTGTTGGGATTTGGAACAGGCAATATCTCTCTCTCTCTCTCTCTCTCTCTCTCTCTCTCTCTCTCTCTCTCTCTCTCTCTCTCTCTCTCTCTCTTTTCATTCCATTTCCGTAGAAATGTTTAGAAGTTTATGATTTATATTTTTTTCCCAGATTTCTGTATATATTTATAAAATTTTGGGAAATAACTGACAAATCATTACAAATTTCAGAAGATTCTGCCTTCATTTCTTAGATTCTGACAATAGTTGCATATTTCAGAAGATATCCAGAAATTTCTGATAATCTGGGCTGAAGGACGCTCATGTTGACTATTGCTTCTCTCATGCAAGTGTCCTTTTTTTCTATTAAAGGTGATACCTGACTTGAGAGTTCCAAATATGTGTTGTGATCCATTCGCATGTAGTTAAACCAGTCATCTTTTTCTAGAGGAAGTTCCTTCATTAAGTTAACATGAGAGTATTTTTGTCGTTTATGCAGCCATTGTTAGAACCAAATCTTCCTATTCCTTGTTTTCACCTTCAAGTAGCACGCTAGACCAATAGGAACGAGAATGTCGTCGAGATAAGACATGTCACTCCTCCACCACAAACAGTGCCACACTGACCCACTTGCCTCCGGCCGTTCAAATACGTGTAATAGCTCTAGCTGTAAGCCAGAATTTTCCTACGCCGCCGTAGGCCAGGTTGGCCATAGGAAACCGGATACATGTAATAGGGGCTTTATAGTTTCGTTTCTAATCCGGTCCTGCCATTTAACACCCTGTCCTACCATTTAATCTAGAAAATCTGTTGGATAGTTTCATTGTCATACCACGACTAATATCCATACAGTGACAAGTTCTCACTAAACCGATATATAGCCTGATTTTTATATATAATATCAGGCGATTTGATTTCCAAATTTAATATCCATACAGTGACAAGTTCTCACTAAACCGATATATAGCCTGATTTTTATATATAATATCAGGCGATTTGATTTCCAAATTTCAATTAACCTAGCCGTTGTCCAATTTGACTTTTTCAATATTTCATTAAACTCCAATTGTGAAGATCCTGTATTTGATACTATAGTTCCCAAATATTTAAACGATTCCACCTCATTAATCCTTTCTCCTCCCAAGAGTATTTCATCATTCATTGCATATTCCGTTCTCATCATGTCTGTCTTTCGTCTACTATAAGCCCAACCTCATGTGATATTCATTTCATTCTGGTAAGCAAGCTTTGCAAGTCCTGTGGAGTTCTGCTAAAATGGACAGCATCATCAGCATAGTCTAGGTCAGCTAATTTCTCCACCATCCCAACTGTTCTATGCATTACAAATTCCATGAGGAGGATAAACAACATAGGTGACAACATATTCCCTTGGAGTACTCTACTGTTCACTGGAAATTCATTTAATAGGACTCCCTTAACATTAACTTTGCACTTCCTATGGTCATGAACAAACTTAAATCAAATTTACATAAATAAGAGGAACTCCATAACAACGCAGGAATCTCCACAAAATTGGCCGGTGAACACTATCAAAGGCTTTTTCATAATCCACATGTGCCATCAGAAGTGGATTTCTATATTCTACATATTGCTGTATCACATGTCTTAAAATTAAAATTTAGTAAGTGCAGCTTCTACCTTTTCTAAATCCTGCTTGTTCATCTCTCAGCTTTTCATCCATCTTTCTCTCTAATCTCTTAGAATGAGCATACTATACACTTTCATAGCAACTGAAGTGTGATGCCTCTGTAACAAATGCAATCAGTCAGGCCTTTTTTTTGCCCTTTTCACCAACACTCCTAGCTCCCATTCACCAAGTTTTGCCTCCACGCCACATTCTACAAAATGATCTTGTAAGTATTCTCGGAGTTACTTCATTTCCAGCCAAAATCATCTTAGTAGTTATTCCTAGCATGGTAAATATACCGTATAGCACAGTAAATATACCGCCTAGCACGGAATCATATAATGCCTGGCACAGTATCATGTACAGCCTAGAACAGTATATATACCGCCTATCACGGTATCATATACTCCCTAGCATGGTATACATACCGCTTAGTACAGTATATATAATGCCTAGCATGGTATATATAATGCCTAGCACCATTTCATATACCGCCTAGCACGGTTTCATATACCGCCTAGCACAGTATATATACCGCCTAGCACGGTATATATACCGTCTAGCACAGTATATATACCACCTAGCACGGT
>NC_090731.1:88039458-88074458 GCF_036898095.1 Palaemon carinicauda
ATGAATATAATAATGAGTAGCCTACTTCAGTTAATAATAAACTCGCGAGTAAGTGCCTCAGGTTCAATACTACAGCTACTTTATTCCTTACTTGTTTGATGATTTAAAATTTGGGTTTGTCGAAGTGTAGATAGAGATTTTTAATTCAGGAATATATCTACAATCCACTGAGTACTATTTTTCGTTTCTCATTTAATTCATATTTTAACACTGACTTATTTATTCAACTTTATAATAATCTAAATATATTTTATTTTTTTTTTCAAACTTTTCATTAAAAATTTACTAGTGTACCCGAGCCGACAAAAATGAAGTATAAATATTTACACAGATATTCACAAACACACACACGCACACATACTCAGATTCACCCCTTCCAATCCATCCCCTTTCCTAACTACAATCCGGTGGTTCGGCAACCTGTGGGGGAATGTGATCTCCGAGTGTACCTCCCGCCAGTGTATTGCATCCCCCTTTCCCCTTAGCGTGACAAGAAACAATATTCACACACACACACACACATACATTATATATATATATATATATATATATATATATATATATATATATATATATATATATATATATATATATATATATATACACATATTATTAGCTAAGCTAAAACCATCGTTGGGAAAGCAGAATGCTATAAGAGCACCAACCCGAAAAAATACCGCAGTGAAGAAAGGAAGTGTGTGTATATATATATATATATATATATATATATATATATATATATATATATATATATATATATATATATATATACATACATATATATATATACATATATATATACATATATATATATATATAGATAGATAGATAGATATATACATATTATTAGCTAAGCTAAAACCATCGTTGGAAAAGCAGAATGCTATAAGCCTAAGGGCTCCAACCCGAAAAAATACCCCAGTGAAGAAAGGAAAGGAGGAAATACAAATTACATGAAGAGTAATAAAAGATTAAAATAAAAAAAGAACAATAACAACATTAAAACAGATCTTTCATATATAAACTATAAAGAGAGACTCATTTCTACCTGTTCAACATAAAAACATTTGCTGCAAGTTTGAGCTTTCGAAGTTCTAACGATTCAACTAAAATATTAGGAATAAAGCTTCTAGAATACTGTGTAGTACTGAGCCTCATGATAGAAAAGGCTTGACTATCAGAATTTACTATATAATTAGTATTACGAACAGAGGAGTACTGTCCGGAAAGATCTGAATATAAAGGATGGTTAGAATTATGAAAAATCTTATGCAACATGCATAAACTTATTGAACGACGGTCCCAGAGATTAATATCTACATCAGAAATTAGAAATTTAATAGACCGTAAGTTCCTGTTCAATAAATTAAGATGAGAATCAGCAGCTGAAGACCAGACGGGAAAAAAATACTCGAAACAAGGTAGAATGAAAGAATTAAAACATTTCTTCAGGAAAGATTGCTCACTGAAAATCTTAAAAGACTATCTCAACAAGCCAAATTTTTGCACAGTTGAAGAACACACACACCTAATTGTTTCTCAAAAGTAAATTTGTTGTCGAGAATCACACCTGACATTTTAAAAGTCATACAGAGTGAAAGAAACTTCATCAATGCTGAGATCCTGATGTTGAGGAGCAACTGTCCTCGACCTACTTACAATCATACTTTGAGTTTGGTTAGGATTCAACTTCATGCCCCATAATTTGCACCATGCACTAATTTTAGGAATATCTTCAATAAGAGATTCAGTACCCCAGATCTACGTTCAGGAGATGAAATTGATACAAAGAGAGTAGCATCATCTGCATATGCAACGACTTGTTTTCTAGGACAAACCCCATGTCATGTGTATATATTATAAAAAGTAATGAGTCAAGAACATTACCCTTAGGAACACTAGATATCACATTCTTATACTCACTATGGTGCCCATCAACAACAACCCATTACGACCTATTACTTAGAAATTCAATGATGGTGCTAAGAAAAGACCCACCCACTCCCAACTCTTTAAATTTTGAAAACTAGGGCCTCGTGATTAACATAGTCAAAGGCAGCACTAAAATCATGGCCAATCATATGAACTTCCTGACCACAATCAAGGAATTTTTGTACAGCATCAGAGATTGTAAGAAGGACATCACATGCTCCAAGGCCTTTATGATACCAAATTGCAAACTAGGGAATAGATGATTGCTTTCTGCAAACCTATTTAGACGTTTTGCTAAGACATTAAAAAACCATAGATAATATTGGAGTTATGGAAATTGGGCGGTAATCAGTTGGACTTGAACTACCAGAAACACTAAGTAACATTACTGATTCTCCAACAAGTGCTAAAAGCCCCTCTTCTCGCTGACTTGTGCAAAATAAGGGATAACTTTGGAGGTAAGAAATCTGCGGTCTTTATAAAAACAACAAAGGAAAATACCATTCGGATCTACATCTCCATAAGCATCAAGGTCCATTAAGAGAGCTTTAATTTCCCAAGATCGAAAAGCTAAACTAGTTAGTTTTGCCTCAGAAAAACAGGAATGAGGAAGATCAAGTTTCTCAATACTCTGCTTACTGTCAAACACATCAGCCTAAAGGGTTGCCTTTTCCTTTGGACAGTGAGTGAGAGAGCCATCTGGTTTAAATAAAGGAACAACTGCCGCATTTACACCAAAGACTCCAGATTTAAGGATAGCCCACCAATTATGTCCCTGAGTTGTACTAGAAAGGGTTACTTTTATGGTTAAATAAAAAACTCTCTGATCAAAACCTCAAAGCTGAAAACAGTTACTACAAATGAAATCTGATGTTACCCATCCAAAGGTGATAGGCCTCCTGCTTCTCCAAATAAGCATGTCTACAATCATCATTGAATCAGGGTTTGTCTTTCACTCTGTACCTTAGCACACAAGAAGGGATACGCCTATCAATTATGTTGACTAGATTCTCATTCAAAGGAACAACAGGATCAACACTACCATACAATTGTGACTAATTCAAGCTCAGAAGATCACTCAAAATGTCATTCCAGTCTGCTTCAGATTTTATATAAATCTTACATTAGTATGATACATCAGGGACAGGCTATTCGGTCGTAACTGCTAATGAAATCAAGGCATGATCAGATGTCCCAACTGGAGAACCAAACTCACTTGTTATAACCCCAGGTAATTTGGTGTATACAAGGTTCAAGCAGTTGTCAGACATGTGAGTAGCTTCACTTATGATCTGCTCTCAGCCTGATTCAGAGGCAAAGTCTAAAGCTCTTAAGCCATGGTGATCAGTAGGAGAAACAGAATTTAACCCCTCCCTATGGTCAGCATTGAAATCACCAACAACAACAAAAAGAGGCCTTTCTATCATCTTGTATCTAAGCCATAATGGTAAGAAGACAGTCGAATATAGAATCATCCACGTCTGGATTCCGGTAGATCAAACTTAAACTTTTATTACCTGAATTACATGGCATCTACAGTCATAGCAGGACTTCCGAGAAGCAGGGTACCTGGTCCTAATATATACTGCCATTCCCATGACCCTAAAATTGGAATTCCTTTTAAAAATTATTGGCTTCTTAAAACGAGTTATAAGGAGCTCAGATGAGTGCCTTATTTAGAAACCAAAGTTTCTAAGCAAAAAAAAAAAAAAAAAAATATATATATATATATATATATATATATATATATATATATATATATATATATATATATATATAAAATTTGCTCTTTACTATGTAGGGGAGTTCTTTACTTTTCAGTTCCTTTCAAGTAATGAACTGCTTTGACAATTGGGACCAGTGGGCTTGTAGCATTCTGCTTTTCCAACTTTGGTTTGTAGTGTTAATATTTTTAATCATAAAAAGTTAATCTGTTAACATTATTATTATTATTATTATTATTATTATTATTATTATTATTATCATTATTATTATTATTATTACTTACTTACTTACCAAGCTCCAACCCTAGTTGGAAAAGTAGGGAAATAGCCCAGGGAAATAGCCTAGTGAGGAAAAGAAAATAAGGAAGCTACAAGATGAGCAATTGAAAATTAAAATACAATATTTCAAGACCTGTAAGACTTATTTTGGTGTAACAATACCAAAATAAGTCTTTCATATATACATCATAAAAACTTAAAAAAACAAGAGGAAGAGAAACAAGATAGAGTGCTCGAGTGTACCCTCAAGCAAGGGAACTCTATCCCAAGGCAGTGAAAGACCATGGTACAGAGGCTATGGCACTTTCCAAGACCAGAGATCAATGGTTTGATTTTGGAGTGTTCTTCACCTAGAAGAGCTACTTACCATACCTAAAGAGTCTTTTCTACCCTTACCAAGAGGAAAGTAGCCACTGAACAACTACGGTGCAGTAGTTGACCATTTTACTGCTTAATTTATAGTCAGGGGCTCTTGATTATAATTATTATGCACGACAAAATACTCCAATATTAAACAAGCCGTCAACATGTACAACGTGACTACCAAAATACGTGTACATCCACAATGCAAGATTTAAATGGAACGAAGATCCGGAACAAAACAATTATCTAACACACTATACGGAAAACAGACATAAATGAGAATATTTCAGCTTATAGAGATTAACATATGCGTGTTCGTTTCCTTGATAATCTTATATACCAGTTGAGGCTTATACATAAATTTTGATCTATGATAGATAAACAGATGAGGCCTTACACTCTGGGGGTAAAACGTGATCATTATTCTGAGGAGTCGTCACCACAGCTATGAGAATGCACAACACGGAAAAGGTTTATTCTTCACATCTCTGCACCAACTATCCAGAAGCTATCTTTTCTATTCAGTGACTTTCAAAGGAATACGAAGCATTTCTCTTCCATAATAATATTTTGAGTTCATTGGTGTTTGGCTAAATAATTATAGCAAATAATTATTTAAAATGTGTGTAAATTTATACAGTAAATACAATTGCCCACCAAACACATTAAGAACAAACGCTTTCATTTTACGTGTGCCCTTGTAAGATATTTTTTGTGTCCTTTCGCTCCTCATTTTGCAATAATTATCAAATAACCATTGGCAAAGTGCTTGGAATTTTTTTTTGGGGGGGGGGAGAAAACCTCAGCACAAAAACCCTTGGATATGCTTACTTTTTAACCTTATACATTCTTAATTGAATGTTACTAAACTCATCCTAAATTAAATGTATTTTTGAGTCCAAATTATTTTGGGTTTTCCATCTTTCTTAAGTTTATGTTACTGAATTCGCCACCATATGGCTTAATTTCCTGGCTATAAGGATCCAGGTTGATGGAAGTCTTCCAACCTAAATTACGGCTCGTTTTGAATTCAGAAAAGTTAATTCTCATCACAGATAGAATACCAAACAGTTTATGCCTTGATCTCCCACGCCCTGTGACTGGGTATGCAGCTGAATGCTTAATGGGTCAGGCATATGCCGGACTCCTGCACCTGTGTTTTCTTGATCTACTTTACCTAGCAAAGAATACAGATGCTTCTCGCTCATAAGCAAAACTTGTTTGCCTGACATCTTTCCACGTGCTAAGAAGAGAGAGAGAGAGAGAGAGAGAGAGAGAGAGAGAGAGAGAGAGAGAGAGTGGTTGCAGTTCAACAGAGTTCATTGTGCTGTAAGACATGGTCACGGATGTCTGCCTCCGAAAGCAAACCTAAGACGAAGGTTATTCTATAGACATATTTTGGCTGTCTCCTCACCTCAAAATGCAACTCCGGTTCTTCGGCGTAAAGGAAATGTTAGGGTATTTCAATTAATTTTCTTTTAAAATGAGTACACGTTCATTCATACATAAGTCTAAAAATGATTAAGTTCCAAAGAAAGTGTATATAAATTACCTGAAGGTGATAAAGCAAAGGGGAAAATAACCATAATGCTGAAACACAGTCAAGCACACAGTAAACATAAGGCAACAGAACACAGTTCTTTAAATTATCCAAGTCATTTTCAAACCTGACATCGTAAAAGCAAATCATATTAACCGTTAGTGAGACAACATACAAACAGAATTGCTCGCGTCAAACATTATGTTACGGTCTCTAGGAAAGCTCGTGGAAGTTTTTACTTGAAATAGAGATTAAGGAAGAAGACTCTAATGCAACAAATAATCTAACATATGCTATACAGGAAATCATAACTTCTACTGAACAAAATGTTGTATAATTACAAACAAGCTTACTCACGAACAAACATGCATAATCAAATATACACGCGTACACAAACATACACAGAATATATACTGTATATATATATATATATATATATATATATAAACAACAATAATAAAAGCAGCTGCTTCTAGTACACTGCAGGACAAAGGCCTAACATGTCTGGATTTTGGTCATTTTCATTCCCATTCCGGCCACAGTAGATTGGTGATGGTGGTAGACTTTAGTCGGATCGCTCACAGCAAACGAACATATATAGTATGGATGGCCCTGACTAATACACTCTTAAAGGGAATCTCCCCTATATATATATATATATATATATATATATTCAAATAAGTCATATATTTTTTTATACGTTAATGTCTGGATTCTCTTAACGACCTCGGGATCAGAGCCCCAGGCGAAATCACGCAGACAAGAGCTTCTGACCGGCCGGGAGTTGAACCCTGGTCCGGAAAACTTGTATAAACACTAACATTCCTCTTAGCCACGAAGAGAGATAAAAGTCAATGACAATTCTTCTGTAGTTATACCTGTCGAATTCAGGTTTTTTGTACTTAGAATTGAAATCAACCCATCTTCAAAGTACAAAAAACGTGAACTCGACAGGTATAAGCACAGAAGAATTGTCAATGACTTTTATCTTTGTTCGTGGCCAAGTGGTAAGTCACTGTTTATACAAGTTTTCTGGACCAGGGTTCGACTCCCGGCCGGTCAGAAGCTCTAGTCTTTGTGTGATTTCGCCTGGGCCTCTGATCCCGACGTCGTTAAGAGAATCCAGATCATATGTATAAATATATATATATATATATATATATGAATATATATATATATATATATGTAATATATATATATATATATATATATATATATATATATATATGTTTCTCTTCTGTTACGCTGAGCGACATTATCAGACATATGACTACTCGGTTTCTCCCCATCCTTAAGCATGTTGTTGTCCGGAAAGGGGAAGGGGTGGGAAGGGTTGAATCTGTGTGTATGTGTATATCTATTCTAAATATTAAGCAGTAATTTTTGACGGATTGGGTACACACACACACACACACACACATATATATATATATATATATATATATATGCTTTACAGTCACAAGGATCACGTGACTTGATATGCAGCAAAAGCCAATAGGAAAAACTTTTAAAACTTCAGGATACAATGAAAAGTCAGAGAATTGAAGGATGATTTTGAGAGCTCTTGGAGTTAGTTGCCCAGAATTTTTAGATGATGAGTTTTTAAGAACATATGATATTGCTTTTAGCTTAAAGTATCCAAAATTCTTACTTGACGTAGCATTACACATACCTGACAACATTGAGATTACCAAACAATTCTTCTTCTCTCAAGGTGTTAACTACTGCAATGTAATTGTGCCGTGGCTACTTTCCTCTTGGTAAGGGTAAAAGAGACTCTTAAGCTATGATAAGCAGCTCTTCTTGGAGAAGGGTACTCTAAAATCAAACTATTGTTCTCTGGTCTTGTATAGTGCCATAGCCTTTGTACCATGGTCTTACACTGTCTTGGATTACAATGCTCTTGCTTGAGGGTACACTCGGGCACACTTTTCTATCTTATTTCTCTTCCTCTTGTTTTTCAAAATTTTTATAGTTTATATATGAAATATTTATTCTAATGTCGTTACTGTTACTACAATATTTATTTTAATTGTTAATTACTTCACTTGTAGTTTCCTCATTTCCTTCCCTCCCTGGACTATTTTCCCTATTGGAGCCCTTGGCCTTATAGCATCCTGATTTTCCAACTAAGGTTGTAGCTTAACATATAATAATAATAATAATAATAATAATAATAATAATAATAATAATAATAATAATAATAATAATAATAATAATAATGATAATAATATGGAATGCCTTGAATAGATGAGAATGGCGAGTGTTTCATGAAAAGGGGAATGCAAGGTTTCCAAATAAGAATAATAATTTTAAATTTGAAAATAGACATAGTGCAAAAGAAAAGAATGTATTAGTACAATAATGAGAGTGCATAGCTGGATGTAATGGCAAGAGGAAAAATGGCAGTTCACAATTTGATTGAAGCAAAAAAAAGAAAAAAAATGCATAGATGTATGTTGAAGAGTACTGGATTAAAATAAGGCAGTGAAGATAATTACGACAAGTTATGTTTGATAAAAAGAAGAGGAAAATATGTGAAATTGGTACAACTAAAAGCAATGGCGTGAAAAGAGTGAAGATTTTTTTTTTTTTTTTTTTTTTTGTAAGTAACTGATGGAGTCATAATACAGCAGCGAGTGGTAATGGGTAGGAAGATATGAAGAAATAGCCAATAGGAGTCAGTGGTGAGAAGAGAATTTGAAAGCCTTAATCATGGAAAAAAGCAGATTCGGTGTGGTATAACACTAGCATAACATTGACGATCCTTTACAGGTCTATGGAAGTATGGAGATGGTAGGCCAAAATAAAAGTGAAAAGCAATGAAGAAAGGAACAGAAATTTTGGGAAAATATAATTAGTCGAGGACAAAATTCTGAGAGACCAACTATTAAACAAATAGATCTTATGAGTAAAATATGCAATTAGAGATATTGTCAACTGAAAATGCAGATCCATTAAAAACTAGTTGAAAATAAGTGCAATACAGAGAGAGCAGTCCTCTGACCAAGCAAACATGTAATGTCACCAACACCATGGCACCCGTATGCTGCAATTTTTAAAATGTGTAATACATATGGGTGCCTTATTGCCTTATTCTATCTTTGGGTTCCCCCAGGTCCCTCAGTGTGAATAATTTTGAAATAGATAAGATGGGTCACTAAATGGATGAAGTTTTTAAACTCACATTTGTGAATCAAATTAATAGAAGATGGTCCAATGGGGGAACCGGTGAGTCACAGAACAAATGCTACTACTGTACTATTGGCAATACCACGTCGAAAAATAATGTACTGATATACAATATAAGTAAAAGAGGGGGTGGGGAGTGGCTGATAGGGTACACACATATATATAAATATATATATATATATATATATATATATATATATATATATATATATATACACACATATATACATATATATTTAATTATTATTATTATTATTATTAGCTAACATACAACCCCGGTTGGAAAAGCAAGATGCTATAAGACCAAGGGCTCCAACAGGGAAAAATAGCCCAGTGAGGAAAGGATATAAGGAAATAAACATATAAGACGTAATGAGCAATTAAAATAAAATATTTAAAAAACAAGAATAACATTAAAACAGATATTTCACACATAAACTATAAAAAGACTTATGTCAATATGTTCAACATAAAAACATTTGCTGTAAGTTTAAACTTTTGAAGTTCCGTTGATTCAACTACCCGATTAGGAAGATCATTCCACAACTTGGTCACAGGTGGAATAATGATGGAGAAGACCTGACCATTAGAATTATATGCATACCTAATATTATGAATAGGATGGAACTGTCCGCTAAGATCTGAATGTAAAGGATGGTAAGAATTATAAAAAAAATCTTGTGCAACATGCATAATGCCAGAGATTAATATCAGGAATTAAAGATTTATTACACCGTAAGTTTTTGTCCAACAAACTATAATGAGAATCAGCAGCTGAAGACCAGACAGGAGAATAACACTAAAAAAAAAAAAGGTAAAATGAAAGAATTAAAACACTTCTTCAGAATAGTTTGATTACCGAAAATCTTAAAAGACTTTCTTAATAAGCCAATTTTTTTTTTTTGGGGGGGGGCAATTGAAAAACAGACCAAATGTGTTTCTCAAAAGTAAATTTGCTGTCGAGAATCACACCTAAAATTATAAAAGAGTCATACAGAGTTAGAGAAACTTTATCAATGCTAAGATCTAGATGTTGAGGAGCCACTGTCCTTGACCTACTTACAATCATACTTTGAGTTTTGTTAGGATTCAACTTCATACCCCATAATTTGCACCATGCACTAATTTTGGTTAGATCTCTATTAAGGGATTCAGCAACCACAGATTTACATTTAGGAGATGGAATTGATGCAAAGATAGTAGCTTCATTTGCATATGCAACAAGCTTTCTTGGCCAAACCACATGTCATGTGTATATAGAATGAAAAGTAATGGGACAAGAACACTACCCTGAGGAACACCAGATAGCACATTCCTATACTCACTATGGAGGCCCTCAACAACTCTTTGCTTTCTATTACTTAAAAATTCAGTAATGATGCTAAGAAACGACCCACCAACTACCAACTGTTTGAAATTGAATACAAGAGCCTCATGATTAACACGGGCAAAGGCAGCACTAAAATCAAGGCCAATCATACGAACTTCCTGACCACAATCAAGGGATTTGTGTACAGCAATAGAGATTGTAAGAAGGGCATCCCATGCTCTAAGCTCTTTAGGAAAAGTATATATTGAGAAGAAAAAAGAAGGGACTTATCCAGATAACAGATCTTTCAAGCTAAGAAAAGGATAAAAATATAATAATAAAACATAACAATAACACTAATTTCCATGCATTTTAAACCCACAAAAATCTTTTCATAGCCCACCTCATGATTATGTACACAACCTTGTAATTCTTTCATTAAACGTTTCTTAAATATCGTTTTTATATTTATAATATTTAATTTCCGTTAAATTGACATTTCAGAATTCATTCCTTCCCTTTCCATACGACGACTACGACGTAAAAACGAAATATTAATACACAACTCCAAGATCGAACGTTCTCACGCAAGGGACATTTGAGGGGGGAATTTTAATCAGGCTATTAAGAGTACAATTGAGCCTCAATAACATTAAACAACCAATTCCTTCAGCTGGGCTCCGGATGAAGTCGCTTCTAACCGAATACAACGCAATTCTTACTCATTTCCGTTATATGAAAAAGCTGATACGGGCAATAATCTTTTCCTAGAAGCTACAAGTAATAATAATAATAATAATAATAATAATAATAATAATAATAATAATAATAATAATAATAATAATCGTTATCATGGCAGTTGAGGCGGTTAAATTATTCATATGTACATCAGTCATCAAATTGAGAAGGTCACGCACACAAAGAGGCAGCCAGCTAACCCAATTCTCTGTTTTTCCTGATTCAATCTTGTTTTTTAAAGTAACGAGTTTGTAACTACATAAGGGACCATTAATATTTTTAAAGAGGGCAGGGACGAAACAAAAATCTTAAAAGACCACAGATTGGCTGGTTTCTGTGAGGTACTTTGTTACAAAAAGTGATTGCCGACTCCAAAAATAGTCATGCGCAAGTCTGCTAATGTATTCTTTGCACTGGAAAATTTTGTTCAATGAGTGTCATCGGAAATTTCTATTAGACTTCATGTTGCACAATTGTTCAATGAGCAATTTGTCTACAAATACGACCTTACCCACCAGAATAAAAATTATAATTATAAAACAGTGCTACAGAATAAGGATTAGTAGTGCGAGCGATGGTATCTTTGAACATTCGATAACATTTTTATTATTTTTTTTTAGCCTGAATGTAATTTTAGAAACAAACAGTCTTACATACAAATATCTTGTCATTATACATAATTAAGTATTTGGGTATTCTTGCAAACTCAGATTTTAAACGCAACCAATTAATATATACATATATATATATATATATATATATATATATATATATATATATATATATATATATATATATATATGTGTGTGTGTGTGTGTGTGTGTGTGTGTGTGTGCGCGCGTGTGCATGTTCTGTATGTAGAAATCACGAAAGTTGATACATGATGAACATAAAATAGGTCTTCTAGTCACGAAATAAAAGTGTAAAGACATGGTTGGAATTAGTAATATCATCTTATCAGTGACATCAACGGACTCACAATTACAATAAGTATACAAAGAAATCGTTTTATAAAGGAGAATGGGATCCCTCACCTGTTAGTTTCTCGATGATTCCAGATAAGTCTGATTTTAGAAAAGATAATAATACAGGATTAACGGAAAATGACCATAGCTTGGGTTTAAACTGTGACTTTGGTACTGGCAATTAAGAAGGATTCGACAATATTTCTTTGGGTATAGTATCTAACATGGATTATTGAACTCGCCTCAGACCAGCCGATGCTCAAGGACGTTTAATAAGGAGGAGATACCCTACTCCCGGATTAGTGATGCCGAACGAGTGTACGGCAAAGATTAACTCGCCTTACTCACCCCATATGGCTATGTTCAGACAATAGACGTGTTTACCATATCCTAGAACATTTTTGAAGTGTTATCAACAAGTAAATGGTGAACCCGAGTTCACAAACCTTTCTCTTTTAGCATTAAAGAAAGATGAAAGCTGACGAAGCATTGGCAACTGGCAAACTACTAATATGTTCTTTAATCATAGATGAAATGGTTATCAAACAGCAGGTAAAATTTGATGGGAAAAATATTATGAGATTGTTGATATGAGCATAGAATTAGCATTCCCTTAGCTCGAGAGCCTCTTGTATTTACGGTAACTGAGGTAAATGGTAGGTGGAAATTGCCTTTTGCTTACAGTATATCTTGATTCCAGATCTTGGTTCTCATGGACGAGTAAATTTGCTTCAGCAAAGTTTGAGTAGACTTCATTCAGCTGGGATTACTAATATACCATTGAGATTTGATGGTCTGTCAAGTAATGCTGCAATCATGTAACAATTGAGATGTCAGTCTATAACCGCAAATTTTTATTATTCCGTCGTTCCATCGTCTTCTCTTCCTTCCTGCTCTTTTATTTATGTTATTTCTAGGGACCCCTTATGTTATTCTTAATGTACATCTATTATTCCTAATGTCCATCTATTATCAGTCATTCTCATTATACGTACTGCCAATGCAAATTTATTTTTCTTGCATAATTTAGTTTGCTCTTGAGTCCATGCTGCTCTTTTTTTTTTATCTCATAGTGTTATTCCCATCATTATTCGTTCCATAGCTCTTTGAGCTGTAAATAGCTTATGTTCTAAGGCTTAAGTAAGGCTCCAAGTTTCTGATGCATAGGTCAATATTTGTAGGACCATCTGGTTAAAGACTTCTTTTTTGAGAAAGTGGCATTTTACATTTCATAATCTCATTTTGTTCACCAAAAGCTCTCCATCCCATGTTTCTCATTCTTTTAATTTCGGTCTCATATTCTGGGGAACACTTACTGTCTGTCCTAATGATGTATATTCATTAACAATCTTTAAGGGTTCATCCATAATCCTCTTTTGTTGTCTCTGCACTTACATAGAACATTATCTTAGTTTTACTCATATTCATTATCAGTCCTATAAATCTGATTTCTCGACTCAAATCTTCTATTATCTTCAGCAATTCCTCACATGATTCACTAAACAGAACTATGTCATCTGCAAATCAGTTGTTGAGGAATTCCCTATAAATGTTAACTCCTACAGTTCTCTAATCTAAATAGATTCTTAAAAACTTCTTCTGGGCATGCTGTGAATAATTTAGGAGGGATGGGGTCTCCTTGTCTAAAATTTTTCTCAATTGGAATTTTCTGTCTTTAAATCGATTTAGAATTGCTGTACTTCCTGTACACTTATCTTCATGGGTTCTAGCATAAGACTTATCTGTTCATTATATTTGAAGGACTTTCATTACTGCTGAAGATTTGAAAGAAGCAAAAGCCTTCTCATAGTCTATAAATGTCACATGTAGTGGTTGTCATTCTCTGTTGATTTTCCATTAGCTGGTTAATTACATGGGTATGGTCAGTTGTTGAATATCCGCTTCTAAGGCTTGCCTTCTTTCGTGGCTATTTAAAGTCTAGCTGTCTTTCTATTCACACTGAAGATTTTTCAGGTTTTCCTTGTCTCTCTTCTTGTGACTTGGTATAATGATGAAGTTTTTTTCCAAGCTATAGGTATAAAGCCCTTTTGCAAAGGAAAAACGAAATAGATTTTATTTTCAGTAAAAAAGTTAATCTAGTTAAAGATGTAACAGTGTTGAACAAGTTAAAGTCAGGCGACAACAGAATGGCAAGACCAAAAATTGTTTAGGTCTAAGGAAATAATGAAAAACACCAATTTTAAGAAAGAAGATAAACAACCTGTAATAAGATAAAAATCTGATGAGTTTAGTTTAGCAATACAAGTTAAGTACTCACAGCTACGTGATCAAATGGAACAAGTATAGAAGAAATTAACATCAATTTAAATAAATTTGTATTGGAATCAGCATAAGAGACAGGTGGAAAAGTTCCACCACAAGATCAAGGAAAACTATCACAACACAGCAAAACCCTAATAAAGAAAAGATTGGAAATGGTAAAATACAAGAAACATGAAATACAATTAGCATAACTATCCAAAACACCAAACTAAAAACCTAACATATTTGTAAACACAATCACATCATAATTGAGGAAAGATTAAAGAAAGGAAGACGCATCAAATCGATGAAAAGAATACTTTGAACACATGTTTGCTTTAAAGGATGAAATATCAACTAAAGAGATGGAGTGATAAAAATGGTAGAGGATTTCCACACAAAGCTATACAATAGTGATATAAGGAATAACTTTGTCAATAGAATTAATGAAAACATTAAAAGGCATGAAGAGAGGCAAAGATTGATTTGATAATAGATGGAGGATAATTCATAGAAGAAAAATTCGCTGAACATTACACAATGTGAGTGTGTATATATATATATATATATATATATATATATATATATATATATATATATATATATATATATATATATATATATAGAGAGAGAGAGAGAGAGAGAGAGAGAGAGAGAGAGAGAGAGAGAGAATTATATTTGCTTTAAAGTGAGTTTACTTGGCGATTACTTCTTAACTGTGAAAAGGACCTCAATCTTTTATCTTATTTTATTCCAAGATATCAAACTGGAAAAGAGCTATGACCATTCAAAAACAAACGAACATCAATTTGCTTACACCTAGAACACCAAAGTATATACATTGTGGCGTTCACTTTTGAGAGAGAGAGAGAGAGAGAGAGAGAGAGAGAGAGAGAGAGAGAGAGAGAGAGAGAGAGAGAGAGAGAGAGATTGAATACGAAAAAAGATATGGACAATGATGGGCTAAAGCCTGTCCTCGCCATCTGGATCCCCTCGACCTCTCTAACCTCCCCCCCCCCCCCCCCTAGCCTATCCCCTTCATGCCTTCCACAGAACATGTTGACTGGAAGATTAGCAGAAAACTCCCTCAGCATTTGCAATTCAAGCAGTGTGCGGTCGGTGGCGACGTAGGTGGTGGTGGAAGGGAGCTGGAGGAGGAGGTAGGGAAGAGTAGGGGGGAGATATTTTCATTGCTACATCAGACAGAACGGCGGCGAACAGAGCCGTCCAAATGATACATTTTTCCTTCATACTTATAACTGAGACTTCTTTTACTTTTATTCCAGTCCTATCGTTCCATTTAAACAAAGTAGAACACACTCTCTCTCTCTCTCTCTCTCTCTCTCTCTCTCTCTCTCTCTCTCTCTCTCTCTCTCTCTCTCTCTCTTCACAAGGCTTCTTCCCAAAATCATCACACCTTGAAATACATTTTGAGAACAGAAATAAGATTCATTATAAAAACATGTATCAAATAACTTGAAATTGTATCTAAGCATGAATATGAAGCCTATCTACAGCTGATTAAGATGAAACTCAAATACGGAAAATGCAATTAATATTTTAGTTTAGTCATAAAGCCTACTAATATAGAAATCAACTCAGTCCTCTTTGTTGAAGCAATCTAGAGTCCAATGAATCTCTACAATTCTTACAACGTTAACTAATGATGATAAACGAGTAATTTACCTAATGAAAAACCCAAGACTTCCAAAAGTGTGTTGGCACTTGAACTTCAAGCTTTTATTTTCTAACCTAGCCATAAAATCCCGAACCCTCAAAGACTATCATAAATTGTTTGTGAAACGTTCCTTCACATGATTGTCATTCCTCTACCGGCCGATACCTGTCCTCCTGATTCACTTCTCACCATGTTTGCATTTGGATTTCAGGACATTACGATACATCCTTCATCATCCATGCAGTTGGGGTGCGAAGATCAGGATAGGTCTTGCACTATTTGCTAAGAAGTCCGGGACCCTTTATCCTCCAACGCGTACATTTTTGCATTTTTAAATGAATAATTACGGAAATTTTGCAATACTCTGTTATTGTATATGAAATTTTGTATACAAACGTGCTTTAATCAGAGGCCACTTTTAATACTTCTACATTTTTAGAGTTATAAAATAAGAATTAAATCTCGTTACTCTAATATAGAAAACTAGTTATGACAAGAAAACTTTGATATAGGACTCAACGCTAGAGACTTTCCAACTAAATGAATTTCTTCCTTTCACCAAAGTAAGCAAAAGACTCTTTATGAGGAGGACGTTGAAGATAATGCACTCAATATTCTCCACAACTTTTCAACCAAAGTGTTACGTTTAATTAGGTACTTGGGAGGCTAAGAATTTTCATGTTCGGAATTCAAAAGATGTTCTGAAACATTCATTGTCTGTAGCCTCTACAGAAGATAGGACTAAATACTAAATAGTATTGTATGACGACACTGCTTCATTGCAACTGCATGTTCTATCTCGAAGTGCTATAATTAGTGGTTATGAGACAAAAAGGGAGTGATGAGCAATTCTATCAATTTTTATGACTATTATTGGTACTAATTAGGTGATAAAATCATCACCATTGTTTTCAGTTTTTTTTATCGTTACTCCTCTCTTTTTCAACCTTTTTTTCTTTGGAACCAAGCTTTCTAGTTAATGACCTTCATGTTTGCGTCATACGACGACTATTTTAGTACTATTATAAAAGAAAAAAAGAAGAAAAAGATACAGTATATTCTTTATTTGACGAACGAGGCTAGTGCCGTAATCCCAAAATGGCGTTGATACGTCACTATGACTAAATCTGAAAGCTTTATTTGTCTAGGCATATTCAAGACTCTTCATCTAACATTGCTTATAAACACACCATTCTCTATAAAGGGTGATGGTGATATTACATTCATTAGTTTCAAGAGCAACTATTCTCATGTCTGGATGTCAGTAGCATATTGTAGACGAAACAACTGTGAATGGTTGACTTTACTCTGGCCTTACTACAAAAGGGCGGATTTAAAAAGATTAAAAGAGTTAGAAACTCACCCTTAATGCTGTTACAGACAGCACAATGACTAAAGTAATTACTCCAATACAATGTGATCACAATCATGAAAAGGATAAAAATAATCTAGAAAGACAGCAAATACGTGCAACATTGAAAAGGAAGGCAACTGACGACTTGACGGCAAGGTCTTCAAAACTAATTAGAATTGAACTACAAAAATTCTCTGAGAATGAACATGAATTTACTAATATAAAATCGACTGCACAATCATTATACAGAGAAAGGTGTATCCAGTATTACCTAAAACTCGTCAGGAAGTACACCACGCTCTTAATTCTATGCCTACTTCTATCACCAAAGAGGGAGATTTTATTCTGGAAAATAATCCTGAGACAGGTTTGGTTATTCTTTCATGTACAACAAAACTAGAATTTTTGACAAACACTGCTGAGATCACGTAAATGGGAATTTTAAACGTTGCCCTAAGTTCATTTATTGGCTTACACCATGCATGAATTAGGTAATGCACATTAAAATCCGTTTGTGTTTGCCTTAAAACCAGGTCAGTCTAAGGAGATTTATAGAAATATACGAACGTGTTTGATTGATATTTGTTCAGCTATAGTCAATTTCTTTTAGCGATGCAGATTTGCACAGACTCGCAGCGGTGCCCTTTTAGCTCGGAAAAGTTTCCTGATCGCTGATTGGTTTGACGAGATAATTCTAACCAATCAGCGATCAGGAAACTTTTCCGAGCTAAAAGAGCACCGCTGCGAGTCGGTGCAAATCTGCCTCGATAAAAGAAATGGACTATAGTAATCAGCTCCTAATTCCCTCAGTGATACATGCAGATTTTGAAGTTGCCATGCTCACTGTCGTAAGAGACATATATCCAACGAGTCATCAAATGTTGCAGATGCCATTTGGGAGTGGGAAGGTGACGAAAAAATCAGAATCATCGGACTAGGTAATGAGTACAAGGACAACAGTGACATTGGCCAGTGACTAAAATTATCTTTTGGATTATATTTAATTAACCCTAAGGATGTTGAAGATCGCTTTGCGGATGAGCGTATGGCAGATGCACCTCAGGATGATAGATGTCCACCACTTTTTATGGACTATTTTGTTGACAATTATATATCACTAAACTCGAGATACCCTGCAATGCTTTGTGCTGAAATCCCTTCACATACCAAGCAGACAAACAATGCTGCGGAATCTTTTCATGCTAATTTTAATAAGCATCTTTATACATCACATCCATCTATGATATGTATTCTTGGCGTTCCAGTAAAGTTCCTGAGTTATGCCTACATACATAAAGATGATGAGTATCAGTAAGCCAGCAACAATGGGGAAACCTAAACAAAACAGGAATGCGTGTGCGATTTCCCGGTACAACAAATATATTTCAGGAAAAATAAACGGACATAATTTTATGAAGAGTTTGGGTAACAAATTCCGAACAAATACGAAACTAATAATCAAGGTGTATGACGAATATTTCATTATTTAAACTGAGTTTATGTACACACATTTGTTTTTATATGACGAATATTGAATTATACAGTGTTTTTGTAAAGGACTACAAGGATAAGCCTGTACTAAGGTGCAAGAAGACTATACTTGCATACTTAAAAAAATAATATATGTATTTTTCCCGTTTGAAAATCCTAATCCCTCCACCTCGTGGTAAGCAGGAGACAACAGAACGGAAGAGGTGAGCAATTGCTGATGAATATATGAAATATCGGACTTGGAGGCAGGGTTGCCAAATGTGACCAACTAAAACCCGCCAGGCAAGCCTTCAAAACCCGCATTTTTAGCACAGAAACCGCTAGATTTTTCAGATGTCAGGAAAAAAAATGGAACCTTCATTTTATTAATAAAATCATTTGATTTACTTACATTTTTGACTTCGCAACGGGACATATATATCCAGACATCTTTTCGTGTCTTTATATGCAATATGCTCTTCAGCTTTTTCTGTAAGATTGAGGGTAATCTGGACCCATTTCTATGGAGGGAAACAATTCAAAAATGAAAATTAGATAGCACAGAGACTGTTTCACTAACAACCTATGCTTAAAAAAAAACTGTTGTCAATCTGATTAAGTGATGCCTCATGCCTTAAGAGATTCACTAAGCAATTCTCCCGAGTTGTTAAGTTCAGTATACTTCTCCAAGTGTAAACGTATGTATCTTTCATAAGGGTCATCAAAGTTGCTTATTTTTTTTAATGGACTTCTCACTTAAAGTTTATAGTTTTATTGGTTTTGCTCACAAGTCAGTGCTCACGTTTAACACTTGACCAGTTGTTAGAGAGAGAGAGAGAGAGAGAGAGAGAGAGAGAGAGAGAGAGAGAGAGAGAGAGAGAGAGAGAGAGAGAGAGTTCTCGGCTAGATTTCTGTTGTGTATAACATGCTGGTAAAAAGGTCACGACCTGATAATGGAGCGCATTTATTTTACCCTCCCAGGTTCTGAGAACATTTCTTGTATTCCTCAATATTTTTTGGATAAAATTATCTTGAAAGCATTTAAATTCTAAAATTTCATGCACTATAATAAGTCCCTTAACAGTCGTAAAAAAGGCGCGTTTTATGACTGACCGCGCTTTTGATAGCAATAAATCAGCAACGTTTGTCGCGCTTTTGTAAAACGCCGCTGGAAAACAAACTATACCTTAGATTTAAATTATGACCTTTCTAATTACCTGTACCCAAGGTTATAATGTAAAACTAAGCCATAGGCTACTTTTTAGTGATTCTATATAATCGCGTTTCTCTAAATCCGACTTACCTATAATCATCACATATATATATATATATATATATATATATATATATATATATATATATATATATATATATATATATATATATATATATATATATGATACCCAGCCCGTAAAATTAGCCCCTCTCGGGTAGATATAAGTATTTTATGTAAATTACGTAAGGCTTTCGTCGTGAATTTCATTAAATTCTTTATACAAGTTAAAATATGTATTTTATGTATTTTTTTTTAAAGAATTAACTTTTTATTTCCACATATGGTTGCTACGAAGTCTTTCATTGTCTATATGAAATTGTTGTAGGATTCATGCGAGATAGGAACAAGGGCTTAGGTAATGTTCTTTTATATTTTATGATTATTGCGTCATGTTTGAGAGAGAATGTTTAGTGACACGTGTTTTGAAGCTTTGTGATACCTGGTGATGGGATGTTATCTTTTTTTTTTTTTTTTTTTTTTTCGGGGACAATGGGTGGGCGGAGCTAGCTGACTGAGAGAGCCGTCTGGCGTAGCGTACGTACAGCGTTTGGGAGTGTAATATTTGGCAACGTTGACGCTTGGCACAAACCCCCACGCTTCCCAAACAAGTTGGAACCTTCTGGAATTAGCCATAAGTTCATATATCAGGTGACCCAAGGTTGGGTCAGAGAGAGGCAGAAAGACATAGAGATTGAGTTAGAACCGCAGCCTTCCCCTCTCCCTCTCTCTCCCACAAGTACACAAGTGTTATTCGTCAAAAGTGTTCAGTTCGTTAGTGTGTCCTCTCTTAAGTGACCATGTACCCCAAAGCAAATCGTGTCACGCAAGCCTAAACGGTAATTTTGAATGCATTGTATTAGTGTGAGTGTTGGCATTGCATAACCCTTTTTTGTAAACAGTCCTGTAGGCAGGATAGGTTAAGCAAAGTGATTTGGTTAACTATTATTCATCAAGAGTCAAACTTAAACATTGAATTACTTCAAGAATTTGTATTATTTTCATTGCATTATTTCTTTTCTTAGCTTAAGGTTTATTCAGATATAGTAGTTCAAGTAAAGTTCTTGTATAATTTCAGATCATAACATTTTTGTCTTATTCTGTTTTGTTCAGACTTAATATTTTTTCCAGTGACTTAATTTTGTTATGTAAATTCTTTTCAAAGTGTTTTAATTTATATAGATATATTTACTTTTGTAACGAGTGTATTATTCCAATCATCACTATTTCAGACCAGTTTCCGTTCGCTTCCTGTTAAGAACCACAGTGAGAGTTAAATAAGTGTTAAAAATACTTAAAAGTAAATAGTCAGATTTGTTTTGAGTGTGCTTAAGAGACCTTTGGATATTCAGTGTTTTATAATGTTGTCTGGGAGTTATTTAACGTTCTCAGAATTCGTGTATTAATGCTTTAAAGGTTAACAGTTTTAACGTAAAAGCAAACAAGGTAATTTGGAATTCGAGAGGTTGAATAACTTGCCAGTCATAGTATATATATTATATGTTTGGTTCCCAGTCACGAGCCATAGTATAGTGTATTTTCTAATACCCAGACTTCGGGAGTTATAATCGTATAATATATTTAGAGTGCTCAATATATATATATATATATATATATATATATATATATATATATATACATATATATATATATACATATATATATATACATATATATATATATATAGGCTAATTCTCTTCTGCTGCAATGCATAGCTGGGGGCGCATATATATAGACTTAATTATTCTATATTCTTCTAGGTTAGGGGTCTAGGAGCTTGGAAGCTGGCTCTAGCAACGCTATAGTTTGTATAGCACACTTGATCGAGATTACGTAAAACTTTATTGCAAAATACGTGAAATAAAAAGTTAAGTTCTTAAAAATAATGTAAATTTACATATAGTGACTTGAATAAAAAAAAAACAATGAAATGAACGGCGAAAGTCTTACGTAATTTACATACAATTACTTATACCTACATGAGAGGAGCTCACCTTACGTCTATACTGTACATATCAAATACACAAATGGAATACATGAATAAAATATTTATTCTACACTAGACCAGCTTTGTAAGATATATATATATATATATATATATATATATATATATATATATATATATATATATATATTATCAAAAACATCGTTTTCTCTGAAGGAGTGGGGCCATAAGTGTTCCAACTTACAGAATTTGTTTCCGGAAATGATGTAATTGAAAGCGACGAAATTATTATTATTGTTACTAGCCAAGCTACAACCCTAGTTGGAAAAGCAAGATGCTATAAGCCCAAGGGCCCCAATAGGGAAAAATAGCCCAGTGAGGATAGGAAATAAGGAAATAAACAAATGATGAGAATAAATTAACAATAAATCATTCTAAAAACAGTAACAACGTTAAAACAGATATGTCCTATATAAACTTTTAACAACGTTAAAACAGATATGTCCTATATAAACTATTAACAACGTCAAAAACAGATATGTCCTATATAAACTATTAACAACGTCAAAAACAGATATGTCATATATAAACTATAAAAAGACTCATGTCAGCCTGGTCAACATAAAAACATTTGCTCCAACTTTGAACTTTTGAAGTTCTACTGATTCAACTACCCGATTAGGAAGATCATTCCACAACTTGGTAATAGTACTATAATTTTAGACTTAACACGCAGAGAACTAGATTTATGACTACATCGGATGATGTTCACAATAAAATCTTAAATTTTATCACATACACCCGTATACACAGCAAGTGCAAATATGTAATAGGGGATATCGTTTGACTACGGCTAATTAAGCCTAAGATATGAAGCAAAATTCAGGTTACCCGTTTAGATTTACATTTCTTTTAACTTTTTGTATTTCCAAGTAATACAATAAAGATTATGCGGAAGGTATGTACTTTTCTATCATTTTGTATGAAGCAGAAAAGAAAATATAAAAAAAAACAATAAAGCTAAAGAAGTCATCCTCACAAGAGTTTCAATTCTTAAAGACGTTACTTCAAGACACAATTACAATATCTAATTCTCAACTCATATTAGCATATTCAGTACATAGTCTTGTGGGTTAGCACGTTCTAGATCTAACCTGGCACGGGTACGACCATGCAAATCGTGAGAAGCAGGGTTTTGGTGAGAAGAAGGATGATTCCCGACTGAACTAGACGCTCAGTGTACGGAATGACCAATAAAGGGAGGAGACGAAGTAGAGGTATTCAGAGGTCATTGCGGATATCAGACTTATATAATATGTCTAGGAATTTGATTAATGGAGTAAGATTTTCATCTCTAGCTCTGTTTTTCATTTCACATTATGACCATAGCCGTGAATGCTTGCTCAACAACAATAATTATAAAGAATAATAGCAAGTTATAATTAGTCTTTCTTTTGAAAAGTCAATACAACAACAACCGGACAGAAACCAGAACCATGGATTTTAGTGAAATTTTGTGGATTTATGACAACTACATTCACTTCGGTGATCAAGGAGGGACCATGCACATAAACACAAGAGTAATATTCGATAAAACTGCTGTAGAATGCTAGAACCTTCACGATGAATCCGGTTTTCTTAAGGAAAAATATTTCTTTATGATTTAACATGAGAAGACATTTCAAAATTCTCAAAGAGTATAATTATAAAACCTAGATTTCACATATTACTGTGTCTGTATGAATCGATTAACATATCAAATAGATAAATAACTAAAAATTTACAGTAGAAATTTTTTTTTAAAAAATTAACTCTAATTTCATCAGGATATATTATTTATACATAAGTTTCACTTCCTCATATATTTGGCCTCTCTTCATTGTGATCCATTACCACTTAATACCTATTCCAACGGTCCGTTATAAATTTTCAAAGTAAATGACCATATCTAAACTATCACAATGACTACTATTATAAATAAGCAAAATAAATTGAGATTTCTTTGAACAATAACAGAAGCCATATACATGAATATAAACAAAGCAATAAAGGTAGGTTCTTGACCCTAAAACTACAGCACAGAAATTACTGTTGCAACGGTTCCTGGAAATAAAATTAAAACTGCACGAAATAATGTCAGCCAATATGCAACAATGAGCAATAAATCTCCGAAACCTGTCATTTTGCCTGCCTTGCGGCGTGGCAATCAATTCCCAGCACCTAGACAGAGAGAGAGAGAGAATTCTCCGCCTTGCGTCTACAAAATGGACGGATATCTATTGAATATTTTCCCCCCTTGCAGGATGAGGATTACAGCGTGGAGGCCTCCCGTTTTGATGGCACATAAGATTTATTGAGAGACACTCACGCCAGATTTTTTTTCTTCTCTTCATCAGTCCATCCAAGGGGCCAGGCACAATGGTTTGGTTCTCAAATACGTACCTAATTTGCTGCTTGGGTGAACAGAGGCATTCTCAATTTTTTAGGAACGCCCCTTTCTGTTCCCTATCATCTGGTCCCAGACCAGAACGCGGGACCCTCGCCCTACCAGCTAAGCACGCTACCTAAAGTGCCATGAGAGAGAGAGAGAGAGAGAGAGAGAGAGAGAGAGAGAGAGAGAGAGAGAGAGAGAGAGAGAGAAATTCCCTACCTATGTCCTCAAAAAAGGGTAGACAGAATACCAAAGATCCCACGCATACCCTTGCGTCTACAAACAGGCGGGAGATTCTCTACCCTTTTGCCTGCAAAATTAGAACAAAAAGAGTTCCTCCCGTGTCGACAAAACGGGCGAGATAGAGTATATCAGAAATTACCTGACCTTGCATCTACAAATTAAGATAGAGAGAGATATAGGAATTTTCTTTAACTAAAGTCTTTTTTCATTTCCCCTCCAAGACGTTATTAAGACAAACGGTAAATTCTCAGGTAATATCAGGAGTCATTATTGAGGTTTTGAATTAGCTCCCGAACTGGACTTAGGTTCCGCAATGACCTCTACAACCACTTGCATCACCCTTTCCTCACAATCACAAGCCCCCTTCCACAAGAAGAGTATCCCTGTTATATGAACGACTTTAACGTTCATAAGAGGCCTTTGAAAAGATTAGCTCGGCCTCGAATCTTAGGACCAGAGAAAATGAAGCTCAAACTTTTCCTTTTCTTTTTATTACTCAGAAAAAGAAATGGAAGTTTGTAGAGAACGTCTCTCATTAATATAATATGCAAAACGGCCTACTGAAAAACATAGGACAAAAGGCAAACAAGCCCAGAACAAAATTTAATAATAGCATATAACAAGTAAATGAATAGAGAAGGCAGTAGGTCCGGCAAAGAGCAGGAAAAAAGAAATAAAATATGTAATAATATAAACATAAGCAAGGAACCGAGATGCTTTGGATCATGGTTTCACTTTGCTCCTTTAATAAACTTTAGAAATTCGATCAGTTTCCAAAATTGCAGACTAAGTGTTGGTCGCATTCGATTGATCAAAATCTCTCAGGAAAGAAGGAACACCTTTGTTATTTGCTCGATCAATACAGCTTAACTAAAATCAATTACTTTACCGAGTTTCTTTTAATCATATATGACCAGTATATACTGTGGAAGCTTTATTGTTTCACTCTAATGACATTTTAACTTGAATCCACATTAATATTCTGGTTAATAACGGTAACCTCAGGAAAATACAGCAATTAATTTGAATCTATACTAAATTTGGGTTTTCTTTTATTTTGAGCATTGTGTATTGTTATATTTTTAGGTTAAACTTATAATAATATCAAGTATGATGTTAATAATAACAATATTGTTTTTCTCCAGGACTTACAGAGACATTGTCAATTGGTATAGAGCATATCAAGTCTTTTAATTAGAATATAACACATGTAACCTTCTTTCAATAAGAAACGTCACAACACATACTCTTTTTAAACCGAACAAATGGCTTTGATTAGGTTAACACAATTGACTTGCAAACTCAATTAGCGTTATAAAAAGATAAATTTAGTTGAACATTACCATGAGTAATATAAATAATTATTCACCATATATATATATATATATATATATATATATATATATATATATATATATATATATATATGTATGTATATATATAAACATCGAGAGCTACAAACTATATTTTTATTTACCATAACATGAAATGCTATTACAATATATAAGTTGCCTGTTAATTAAGACTAACCACTTCCCATATTAGAAAAAGAATCAAATTATATTTAACTCAGGTACCTTACTTATCTTGCCTCTGTTACTTGTTTTCCATCTCACAACAACACTATTTTTGGAGGGTTAAAACGAAGATCTGTCCTCAGTTGTTTCCTTACATTTATTTTTTAAGATTGCAATTTTAGCAACTGACTCGTGCCTTTCATGATTATAATTTTAGCCACGGACTCGTGCCTTTCATTATTATAATTTTAGCCACTGACTCGTGCCTTTCATGATTATAATTTTAGCCACGGACTCGTGCCTTTCATGATTATAATTTTAGCCACTGACTTGTGCCTTTCATGATTATAATTTTAGTCACTGACTCGTGGCTTTCATGATTGTAATTTTAGCCACTGACTCGTGCCTTTCATCAATGATACATTGAACAAACGAAATACTGTATACTACAATATAAAAGTTAGGACAATAGAAATCTAAATATGTCCTCTAAATATTGGAGAAGGAACTAAAAAATGATTTTAAATTACTTTAAAGAAGAAAACTATTTTCTACTGGGGTCCACAAGATTGCAAGATTCACTATACCTGCTCAAGACGAAGAATCTCTCTTGAGGGGACTTCGACGGATGCGCAACGTAATTCATGCTGGAAGGCATTTCCAGCCCCCTCCAAATAAAAGGTATTGAAAAGTGCGATGGTTGTCTTGGAGTTGCTTGGTTCCTTCCAGTGTTCTTTTTTTTTTTTCATCATATCCAGGCACTTTATACAGTGGAAGCCTAATTGTTGTAACCTAATACAACTTTTGTCTCAATCCACACACACACACACACACACACACATATATATATATATATATATATATATATATATATATATATATAGAGAGAGAGAGAGAGAGAGAGAGAGAGAGAGAGAGAGAGAGAGAGAGAGAGAGAGAGAGCTTTCAAATATAATAGGAAATAAAGGCAATAAGTTTGTGTTAAATAATATACAATACTTTTCATGACATTAAATTACTTTTGCAATAAATTTCTTCATCCGAAACTCATCCAACATATTCGCTAAAGAAGAACACCCATTGCATGAACTATGTGCAGCTCCCCCATTGTTTGTGTAAACCATAGATATCCTACCACTAGATGTCGCGTGACCCACATTGGCTAATTGGGTCTTGGGCAGCGCACATGTCAAGACCGCCGTCATCTTGGAAATGGTACGACGGGCTGGGCAGTGGCTACCTTGGTGATAAAAAGAAACTTTGCATGAAAAGTTTCTCGTAAAATATATAAATACAGTTTCGAGATTTTCCCAACTTTTATTTTAATATGTTACACTGATTAAATATACAGCTAAGTATTTTAATATCTTTTTTCATCTATGCATATATATATATATATATATATATATATATATATATATATATATATATATATATATATATATATATATATATATATATAGCCAGACACTTGTTCTTTATCATGTTGAAGAAATGTGTATATGATAAAATAGTAAGTGTAAACAGTCATCTTTAATTCAACGAAACATAAAAGATATATATATATATATATATATATATATATATATATATATATATATATATATATATCAGCATACTCTAGGTCAGCTAAATTCCTATTGTCAATCCAGTCCATCCTTCTCCACCATCCCACACTGTTCTATGCATTACAAAATCCACGAGAAAGTTAAACAGCCTAGGTGACAACACATTCCCTTAGAGTACTCCACTGTTCACTGGATATTCGTTTGATAAGACCCACTAATATTAACTTTGCCCTTGCTATGCTCATGAACAGACCTATTAGCAGAACACTACCTGACTTATAAAGATTGCTTACCAGAATGCATGAAATATCACATGAGGACGGGACATGCAATGAAAGACAAAAGGATTAAAGAGATGGAATCATTTAAATATTCCGGAACTATGATCTCTAATACAGGATCTGAAGAATTTGAGTTTAATGAAGGACTGAAAAAAAGAAATCAAACTATGGCTACGTTAAGTAGAATTTGGAAATCCAATCGCTTCAAATTATATATAAAAATCACGCTATATATCAGTTTAGTGAGATTGGTGTTACTGTATGGACATGAGTCGTGATATGACAATTCACCAATATCCAACAGACTTAGTAAATTTAAGAACAAAGCCCTCAGAAGGATATTGGGAATTAAAAGGCAGGACAGGATTAGAAATGGAACTATAAGAGAGATTATCCATGTGCCATATGTGATAATATCATGGTTAGGGATAGGTGGAGATGGTTTGGGCATGCTCTCCCCACTCCCCAAATGAGATTGGTTCACCGCACCTTCAACTGGGATACACAAGGCATTAGAAGAGTTGGAAGACTCAGATCTACAAGGCTGAGGACTATAAAATGTTAAGTAGGAGACGATGAATGGAGAAGTGTTGATTTAAAAGCTCAAGGTAGATACGACTGGCAAAATCTAACCAAATCCCTTTCCGTTAATAGGCATGGGAGGAGATGATAGATATATATATATATATATATATATATATATATATATATATATATATATATATGAATGTATATACAGTATATATATATATATATATATATATATATATATGTATATATATATGATAAATTTTGCACATTTAGACGTGCTTTTTCATATTCAAATGACCCATATATTTTTATACATTACCGACCTCAGGATCAGACCTCCAGGCGAAAACACTCAAAGATAATGGCATCTGACCTGCCGGGATTCAAACTATGGTCCAGGATGCTTGTATGACAGTGACAAAACCATTCAGCCATGAAGAAGGATAGAACGTCAATGACAATTCTTTTGTACTAAGATTGTATTAAAATATGTAATATATGTATTAAAATAATCAAAACATATGGTGATCCCATGGTGTATCTGAACACAGCCCATGGGTCTGCAATAAGGGGAGCCAAACACAAGAAATTTCCTGTTTTGCTGTGTGGCAAACAGGTTGCTCCCGGCAAAATTCACAGGGCAAGAAGCCTCTCTGCAACATAGGGATGTAAGGACCACTCCAACCCTACAATCTGCCCCTGGTAAATAAGTGTGTCTGCTAGTACATTCCTCTTGGCAAGAATGTACCTGGCTGATAATTCTATGGCATGGAACATCATCAAGACGTGTATCCACTTCGTCAACTAGCAGAAAGAGTGTGAGATTGAGTCCCCTTGCTTGTTGACGTAGACAACAACTGTGGTAATGTCAATCATCAACACTACCGAGTGCCTTTTCACAGGTTCCTGGGATGCCAGCAGTGCTATAAAGACTGATTGCATTTCATGGATGATGTGCAGATGAATTTCTTCTCGTGACTAGACACCAGTGATGACCAAGTCGTCTAGGTGTGTGCCCAAACCCTCCTTCGACACATCTGAATACAGTTGCATGGCCAAGGAAACCCTGCTAGTGCCAAGCTGGTACTGCTGTATTCAACAGGAAAGGTTTTGCAACTTCTTTGAAGATGCTGATGAGATCATCTGATAGAAAGACTCTTACTGCTACCATGTCTATCAGCATGTCCAAGTACGTGGCAAAATGCTTGAATCCGATCGCGATCCTGTAGCAACTGCCTCTCCAAGGAGGCCAAGATCAGCCAATCACCGAGATACATCAACAGATGTAAACCTACCAATTGGACCCAAGTGGCTACCAAGGTGAACACCCGAATGAACACTTAGGAAGTCGTGCAAATTCAAAAACATAGAGTCTGAAACTGGTACACTGTATCGTAGAGAGGAGTTTCAAGGGGACTGATGCACAGGTACTTCGAAGTACACATCCTTCAAGTCCACTAAAAGCATTAAGTGTCCCTCCCTCTCTGATAGAAGACAACACTGACTACACTGTTAACATCATGAACTTAGTTTGACAAACAAACTAGTTCACAGGAAAGAGTTCGATGACTGGTTCGAGCTCCAATCAACTTACCAGTAGGAAGACCTGAAAGTAGAAGCATGGAGACTCATGAATAAATCTGAGCACGTTCTTCTCAAACTTCCATTACACCTCTGTCTGCGAGGCCAGAGCTTTCGGTGATGGTGGGTGATCAGACAAGATCTTAATCGGTATGTGAGATAGGTGGACTATAGGTCCTGAAAGAGTAGTAGGTAACCATCCCATAGGACGGTCACTACTCAAGTCTCAGTCCTCTGTCTCTGCCAAGTCACCCACATGTGAGACAAGCATCCCTCTTCTCCAGACAGCAGGAGAGGAAGAACACTGGCATCAACATTTACCTCTTCCTCCCTTCTTACCACCGGCCTTGTTTCTGAACGACCCAGCTTGGGGTACTCGAAAGGGCTGTACATGTATAGGTTCTTTCCGGGAAGACGTTATGGGAGGTGTTGAACAGGTCTCAGAGCAGGCGCAGGGCCCTTCCTTGATACCAATGACTTGGCTGAGCCTAAGGGTTTGGCCGTTGCTCCTTTCTAAGGGCTGGGAACCATGAAGTAGACAGCGCACTGGATCAGGGAGTTCTGCATAGCAGTTCTTCAAGATTCTACCGATGCCTACACATGATTCCTAGGAAGGAGAGACCTGGCACCCAACGTCAAAGATCTCAAGCGACAATGCCACCTCTAGGGAGGATAACTTTAAGAAAACAGAAAACAAAGCATTCTGTCTCTTTAAAACCCAATTAGCCCAATAGTTTGCTGCCTGGTGAACCCGGGATGTCATAGCCTTCCAACCAAACAATACGAGTCCTGTACTTCACTAAATACAAAGGGGTCAAGAGCCCCGTTGTGCTTTCAATATACGTTACTACCCTGATCACTAGTCAAGGCAGGAAACCGCATGGAGGGATGCCACGGCAGACATTTACATGGCTGCAGACTCAGAAGCCAATAGTGTGTGTGTGTGTGTGTGTGTATATATATATATATATATATATATATATATATATATATATATATATATATATATATATATATATATATATATATATATATATATATTTATTTATTATCATCATCATCTCCTCCTACGCCTATTGACACAAAGGGTCTCGGTTACATTCCATCAGTGTCTTTATTTTGATCTTTTAAATAAATACTTCTCCATTATTCATCATCTCCTACTTTACGCTTCATAGTCCTCAGACATGAAGGCCTTGGACTTCCAGCTCTTCTAGTGCCTTGTGTAGCCCACTTGAAAGGTTGATGAACTAATCTCTCTTGGGGATTGCGAAGAGCATGCCCAAACCATCTCCATCTACCCCTCACCATGATCTCATCCCCATATAGCACTCGAATAATCTCTCTTATAGTTTCATTTCTAATCCTGTCCTGCCATTTAACTTCCAATATTCTTCTGAAGGCTTTGTTCTCAAATATACAAAATCTATTGGATATTGTTTCATTGTCATACCACGATTCATGTTCATACAGTAACACAGATCTTACTAAACTGGTATACAGCCTGATTTTATGTGTAATTTCAGGCGATTTGATTTCCAAATTTTACTTAAAATATTCATTGTCTGATTTTCTTTTTTTTTTCAATCCTTCATTAAACTCAAATTCTAAAGATCCTGTATTAGAGATCGTAGTTCCTAATTATTGACATGATTCCACCTCATTAATCCTTTCCCCTTCCAATGATATTTCAACTTCCATTGCATATTCCATTCTCATCATCCCTGTCTTTCCTCTATTTATCTTGAGCCCAACATGATATGATATTGCATACATTCTGGTGAGCAAGCTTTGCTAATCCTGTGGTGTTCTTATAATAAGGACAGCGTCACCAGTATACTGTAGGTTGGCCAATTTCCTGCAACCAATCCTATGCAATATATATATATATATATATATATATATATATATATATATATATATATATATATATATATATATATATGAGATCTGATCTGATGAGATCTGATGTACTTCTGTCCTTTCTGTATCCATGCTGTTCTTCGCCTAGCTGAGGTTCAATGATGTGTCGCGCCCTTTTTTCTAAAATCCTCTCATAAAGTTTTGCTGCATGACATATGAGCGTTATACCTCTATAATTTTCGCATTTACCTGAATCACCCTTACCTTTATAAAAGGGTACAGAAATATGTTTTCCCCAGTCTTCAGTAACCATGCTCTCTAACCAGAATGACAAGGTTAGGTCATATAATATCTGCTTTGCTAGGTCCCCTCCCTCTTTGAATAACTCAATTGGTATATTATCATATTCGCCTTGAGGCTTGTTATTGAAAAATCATGGGAATACAATAGGCCACTGTATATAGCATTTATTGATTTGGAAAAGGCATTTGACTCGGTACCTAGGAACAAATTGTGGAGGTGCTTGGGAGAGGTTTATGGACTCGACGGTAGATTGGGAGCTGCAATAAAGAGCACGTATGAACCATGTATGAATAATGTAAGGACTGGATACAAGAATGAAAATTGGTTTAGAGTAACAACAGGTGTTAAGCAGGGAAGCGTTCTTTCCCCACTCTTGTTCATTGCATATATAGATGTAATTATAAGAAGTTTTAAGGAAAGAATAAATATCTCGGGAGACATTATGATTTTTGCTGATGATATTGCTTTCTGGACATATGATCGGGAGGAACTAGAAAGAGCATTGATAGCCTTGAACGATTGTTTAACAGAAGCTGGACTGAAGATGAACATTAATAAAACAGAAATATTAACAATCAGCAAACAACAACAAGCTCCAACGAACATCATGATAAGAAATACGGTAATTAAGGACACCAACGCATTCAAGTATTTAGGGTGTATGTTTACAGATAACGGCTATAAGAACAAAGAAGAAATTACTGAACGAATAAAGAAATATAATAAATGCTGTGGAGCACTCTATCCAATTATGAGAGATGCATACGTACCTATAGAAGTAAAGACAACCATATTTGAAGGATTACTAACACCAATCATGACATATGGTTCAGAGAGCTGGACAATGACCATCAAAGACAGGAGCAGAGTCCAAGCTTCAGAGATGAAAATCCGGAGAACAATAATGCACAAAACAAGAAGAGATAGAATAAGAAATGTAGATTTTAGAAGGATGGTTGGGGTATCTCCTATGTTGAACAAGATTGAGAAGGGACAGCTGAGATGGTTGGGACATTTAATGAGAATGGATGGAAATAGAATTGCAAGGAAGAGATGGGACTGGACGCCTGGTGGGAGGAGATCAAGAGGTAGACCACGTAAACGCTGGAGGGATGGAATTGAAGAGATTTTGACAAAGAACAACATGCCAACAATTGAACAGCTGAGAAGAGAGGGAATTTTTGAAAACAGAATTGAGTGGAGAAGACAACTGATTCCACTGACAGGCTGAAAGCCTACCTGGGAGTGGAAGTGAAGTGAAGTGATATATATATATATATATATATATATATATATATATATATATATATATATATATATATATATATATATATATATATATATATACAGTATATATATACGTGCATCATAAGCCGCTACTAGTAAACTGCAGAAGAAAGGCCTAAGACATATCCTTCAACATGTGTTTATGGTCATTCTAAGCAGTCCGCACCCAAAAACTTTCTTTGTTCGTGAACCCATCGTCTTCTTTTCATTCCCCTGCTTCTTTGGTAATCTCTAGGGACCAATTATGTTATTCTTAATGTTCATCTATTATCTTTCATTCTCATTATATGTCCTACCCATGTACATTTCCTTTTTTTTACATATTGTTAGAATATCCTCTACTTTAGTTTGCTCTTATATTTGTTGCTCTTTTTTCTGTATCTTAGTGTTATTCCCATCATTATTCTTTCCATACCTCTTTGAGCTGTAACTAGCTTATGTTCTGAATCTTTAGTAAGGCTCCATGCTTCTCCTGCATAAGTTAAAACTGATAAGACCATCTAATTGAATAATTTTCTTTTTAGTGTGGAATTTTAATTTTCATAATCTCATCTTGTTTACCAAAAGCTTATGAATTTTGGTCTCTATATATAAACACACGTACATATCACACACACGCATACGCGCGCGCGCACACACACACACACACATATATATATATATATACATACATATATATATATACATATATATATATATATACATATATATATGTATACACACACACACACACACATATATATATATATATATATATATATATATATATATATACTGTATATTATATATATGCGCGCATATCATGAGAAACTACAAGGATTCAAGAGATTAACCACGCATTGATGTATAGAAATGATTCACATTTCGGAACTATAGTCAAAACAAAACCCATTACATTAGGCAAAGGTAAACGGTGCAGCCTAATCGGAGATTATCCAAGTTAAGTAGCCCATAATCTGGAATTACTGAATAAATGACTTGTAATTATCTTTAGCAAACATCAATGGTCATTTATGCCGATTAAAATATGATTAATAAAGAATTATTAATTTAAAAAAGAAATTAAAAAATTTACTTGATAAAACATTCAAGATTCTATAAACCAGTTTCCCATACGAACTTATAAATGCAACTGATATTATACAAATTCTCCTCCACGAATCTTGTTGAGGATGTACCTGCCATCCTCATTAAGAGCTCACGAGAAGATCGTTCTCCAACAGCCACAAGACTGGGACATTTTATCAATAAATGCCTAACAGTAAAGGGAACCAAGTAATCGTCACACAGGGTTGGTACCTACCAGTCATCAAGAAGTCAAGTGTTAAAGCTATGTGCCCAATTCTTAGGCGACAGAGGGCAGTTTCCCCC
>NC_090731.1:88079458-88119458 GCF_036898095.1 Palaemon carinicauda
ACAAAAAGAATGTTTACACTGAAAATTGTATGATCACTTGACTCAAAATATCAAATCTGAATAAAACCTTAGACTAAGAAAAAAGAAAATTATATAATCACTTGTTTAACTGAAAAATTTTATTTTACACAATTAATTAGAAACTTCTCGAATATTCTAATAGTTTATTCTCATGTCTTGGGGCCGGCCTCTAGCGCCGACAGAGTTATCAACTAGATAAAAATTCAGGGGACGAACCTTGTTTTCAGGCAACTATCTCTCTCAGCTGCTCCGCCCCTCCACCTTTCTCGGAAATAAAAAATATAAAATCTAACAATAGGATTTTCGAGCACCTTCCGAAACACATGGCACATATGAGAATTGCGTATTTTCTCACAAACATGACGCAATACCTCATAAAACTATAAAAAACATTTACATAAGCCCTTGTTCATTGTTCTTATAGCACTCTTGAACAAATTATGTAAGACTTCGTAACAAAATACATGAAATAAAAAGTTGATTTTTAAAAATAACGTAAATTTACATATATTGACTTGAATGAAAAATACAATGAAATTAACAACGAAAGTTACGTAATTTACATACCAAACTTATATCTACATGACAGGATTTTATCTTAAGAGTTGGCTTTTCACCTCTTCAATGCACATATGAAAACAAAAAGTAAAATACCTGATTAACTTATTTACTGTACACTAGACCAGCTTCGTAAGGATAATAATAATAATAATAATAATAATAATAATAATAATAATAATAATAATAATAATAATAATATATATATATATATATATATATATATATATATATATATATATATATATATATATATATATATATATATATATATATATATATATATATAGTACGTAGGCTTCACACTCCACATTTATAATCAAATCATTCCCTCCAAACAAACTGTCCTCCAGATAGTTTTCAGCATAACAGGAAAAATGAATTTATGTTTCTCTATCTATTATTTGATGTCAACATGTGTTTTGGAATTTTTAATGCTATCCTATAAACTATCTGGAGGACAGCTTGCCAAGAGAAAAACTATCTTCGACTTTTGGACGTCGCTAAAACATTGTCTATTATATATGTGTATATATATATATATATATATATATATATATACATATACATGTATATATATATATATATATATATATATATATTTATATATATAATAATGTACGTTACCCAGTGAAAATGGTGGCTAAATATTTAGATAGATATGCAGGGCAAGCACACATACTTTCAACCTTTCTTACCCCACCCCTTTTCTTAACAGCAACACGCTAGTTTTTCGAGTGGTTGCCGTTCAGCGGGATAGTTAAGAATATATATATATATATATATATATATATATATAATATATATATATATATATATATATATATATATATATATATATATATATATATATATATATGCACAGCACTATGTAATGCGTAAGTGCTCGTGTTTGAGAAAATTTCAGGGGTATTATTTAAAAAGTAGAGTCAGTAACAGCACTTATCCGTGATTCTTACTTTCAGTAAGGTCTCAACAAAATAGAAATCTTTCAGAAATCTTAAGAAATGAAATAATTTATGTGCATGTCTAGTTATAAAAAAAGGCAAATTTGTTCCATTAAAAATAACAAAAGCGAAAATGTTTCCGTCTTTTTTTCCAGGCCCATCTATTTATACCATCCCCAATTATGTGGATAATACACTAATCCGGGCCAGGAAACACGGATACCTTGAAACCGAGTGGTTAGACCAGCCACCCATTAATAATGCTCTTAATGTCCCCATTCAACCACATGACAGACTGCTAAACCACCGACCCAAAAATACATTTCACTCTCAACCTCACCCCGCAACCGAAGAATGTGGGGGAGCCCTTCCCCCACTTCATTTTCTAGTCTCGTCTTATTCCTTGACCAAAAGGCTTTTCTGGTTGAAATAACATTCGAGGTTTCTTAGGATCAATTTATGTAACTAGCTTCCACTTCTTTTCTGTCTTTCTCTATGACGTACAATCACTCTCTCTCTCTCTCTCTCTCTCTCTCTCTCTCTCTCTCTCTCTCTCTCTCTCTCTCTCTCTCTCAATATATTGTATTTATATTTCACATAGCAAATTAAAAGTGAGAGATACTGTAGACATAAAACTACTGGCGAGTTTATACATAACTATTGAACTACAAAATAAGTAGATATGTGATCCCACTGTAAGCTTAATAAAATAAAGTAGGTCGATTTACTATTGTCCCTACATCACCCAGAATACTCAATTTTCATTGGATACCTACAACTGTCCAAATGTCAATACAGCCTTGCTTCAGCCTTAAGCCACGCCCATGCAGAATATAAAAATTACATCAGGGGTCTAAATACCATATACTCTGCGCAGTAGGATTTTTGCGCAGTTAAGGGGACACTTAAAGGGAGACAACTCTCAGTGGCATACTGTCATCTGCTCGAGTCACCAGTTGTCTGCCTCTGAAAATCATGACTTTGAAAATCATGGGTTTGTTAAACATTATTATAGTCTAGGAGCTGAGTGAAGTTTAATCAACATGGAGGTTACGAAAGGTTACTACACAGCCTTTAAACAGAGAAGCCATTCATACATTATGTTCCGGAGGTGGGGGGTGTGATAGGGGGGCGCCACCCAAAAACCCTCCAAAATTGGATTTAATCAACATGAAAGGTATAAGTTTCATGTCTGTGCCAATTGATTATGGACACCCACACTTCATCTAACTCTGCAAAGTAAGAATGGAATTTCTGGTGTAACAATAACTTAAGGACAAGGTTAATTAGCATCAATGACGGTTTTGATTATCATGAAAAGTACAATAATGGAAGAAAATCAGGAATGTAGAGGGTGGTTTCCTGGTTGAGAATCACTTTTGTAAGATTGATAATGGTGGTGGAAAGGAAACATAAGAACAGGTCAAAGGTCACTTATTAAGCCAAGGACTGATTCATTGTAGGCCTATAGGCTCGCTCAATAGAGTTGTCTCATTTGCAATAAAAATGAGAAAAGACAATACAAATGCTAAGACTAGGGACAACAATTTTAGTGAGCTGTACACTTTAGGCATAACAAATTACAACACATGGTGTGACCTATGAATTAATAAACAGTTGTCCTGATGATAGACCCAAAACCAGAAAGATGGATTTAGCATGGATGATTTGTGCCATGCATTGTGCATGTCCCACCTACCAATTAGGGTTAGATTTAATTCATTGATTGAACCTAACAAATCTACTGAACAAGTTGCTCTGTACATGAATAATCAGAAGGAACCAATCACAAACCTGGATGTCATACACGAAACCCTCATAATGACACAAAAATGTGCCTGTGAGCGAGTCAAACCATATGGGGTTGTAACATATGACCTAAATGGGGCTAATGCCGGCCATGCGGATCCAGGTAACAATCTCCAGGGTATGATGATCTGTTTGTAATGTTGGGTTTTTTCATGTTGCAGTGGCCTTTTTAAAAGCAATAGGAAGGTTCATCGTCTAATCCGGAGGACCTAGAATTCTCACTGACTGTAACATACTGGCACCTGGAGCATTGAATGACTTGATAACAGATAAACACTTTAAAGCCGATTCACACAACCCATTTTCTTTCCGACAGGCAGGTCGTCGTTTAAGAAGCGACTAGATTTCTTACCTGTATTCAAATGCAACTGTTCACACAACCTGCCCGGTTGACGGCGGACCACGGTCGTCAGCCATCCAAGTCGACTCAGCTTTCTTCCCAAAAACCCTGGCTGGCTTGACGGCCATTAGCCACCCCATCAACGGGTGGATGATACTTCGTGTGAACGAGGACCCGTATCGTACCTGTTTGTTTTCGCGGCCTGCAACCTCGACTTTTCCTCATAGAGTGTACAGTTAGTTCATGTTGACAGTTGACACTAAAAGTAAATTGAACTTGTATGAGGAGTTGTTTGACATGATGAAAAAATTTTTTCATGAAGAAAGAAAATTTGTTTTCAGAGATGAGAGCAAGAATAACTTTTTGTTTTAATAAAGTTTCATCTGTATTGTGAATAATTTACCTTAATGAAATTCTTTCATTGTTTGCAATTTTTTTACCTTACGCAAACTGCAAGTCTTTCCTTTGGAGACAAGGCGTCTTGAAAATTTGTGTTGTTCCTGTGTAGGCCTATTTCAATCTTTTGTAGCAAACAGATAAACTTTGATTTTAACATTCTGAAATATTGAAAAAAATTAACTTCATCATCTGCCAGTTCTTTATACAGTGTTCAGAACTCTCCCTCCCTCTTTCTTTTCTTTAATGAATGATATACCAATTATCCTTTTCCTTTTTCGTTGGAATCTCTCTTCCTCCTCCACTTCTAGTAGAAGAAGAATTGCCACCAAATTTCTAATGCTGAGAGAATTATCTAACATGATACTCACGTGACAGAATCTAAGTAAACAATGAAAACCGCTCCGGGGTAAACGGACTAGGAATGTCTCGTGTGAATATACAACATTTTGATGGCGTTTAGCCACCGGCCTGCCTGTCAGAAAGAAAACGGGTCGTGTGAATCGGCCTTTAACGAGTCAGACAGATCCATCCCATCCTTGTATACGGATTAGAGATTCTTCATTTCCAGACATTTCTATAGGCAATTAAAGAGAAGGAGGAACTTGTAGCTTTAATGTGTTCGAAAGATCTCCTGATGATGAAAGAACTCCAAATGAGAACACATGGCAAGCTGTAGTCTTCAGAGATATTTACCTCATATGTTACAATGCACGAGGAGTACACACATGAGATGAGGACACACGGGGCAACAGGACAGTTCTAGAATACTCATGTTGACTACATCTACGACTTCCACTTGCTTTCACTCCCAATATCTAACTATTCTCTGCACCAAAGCATATCAATTATTCCCGTTGGTTGCCCAAATTCCAATTGGATTTGGTAAACATTGACAATATATACCCTGTCCTTTGAAGTCTTTTGGAATGATGACTTCATTGTCAAGAGAACAGGCGAGTCCTTCAGCAGATATCCATCTTCCACCAACAACTACAGCACACACCTTTGATGAATGATAACCAAGTCTGATCGTGCTGCCATCATAGCTACTGTCCAGGAATTGGCCGGAATGTTGAACCACGAAGATACAACAAGGGATTGCCCAGATCATGAATCAATAGGAATACCTCCATCTTACAGAAGATCATTGACCAAATAAAGGGATGCTACATTCCTTTTATGAAGTCATCTGAAGTATCCCCAAGTTTATTTAATATCAGAACAGGAAAAATGACCAGTGAACCTATTAAAGGATGCCTTGGATTGAGATAAAAGGGGAAAAAAGCCATGAGGAGTTCATCAAGTCATGCTTCAAAGACCCAAACAATTTTGAACACTTGATGAAGAAGGAGAGACTGCTGATATTCAAAGAGAATTGCATGTCCAGTAAACAGAGGAAACACAAACAGATAGCCTCTCTGGTGTATAAACGTGATCTGTTGGGACAACTGCTTCGATTAGCCTATATTATTATTATTAATATTATTATTATCATTATTATTATTATTATTATTGCTAGCCAAGCTACAACCCTAGTTGGAAAAGCAAGATGCTATAAGCCCAGGGGCTCCAACAGGGAAAAATAGCCCAGAGAGGAAAGGAAATAAGGAAATAAACGATAAAAAAAAATAACAATAGATTATTTTAAAAACACTAACATCAAAACCGATTTGTCATATATAAACTAAAAAAAATATTTATGTCACCCTGTTCAACATAAAAACATTTGCTAGATCTGGACTTCAAACATGTCCTCTTCTACCCCGTAATGATTGTTGCTCTCTCAATGTGCAGCTCCGATGGCTTGCTTGATGGTGAAAACAGACAGAGAATTCTTCTCCATCTCCTGGAAGAAGAGTCGAATGATCAGATCCACCCATAGTGGATGCAACTGTCACTGATGGAAATTTCTTCCTGACGACCATCCCATATCATCCTACAGGAATATATGGTGGTTTAGCAGCTGATATTCTTAAGCAAGTGACTGGAACGTAAGGAAACAGAGTTGACAGTTTTTGACGCATACCCTATTCTGTCTATCAAGGGGAATGAACAGGCTAGAAGAGGCCTTGGTGAAAAGACAAAGCGGGAGTACAATATATCTAGTGATGAACAATTGTATCCAAAGGACATTGGCAACTGCCTACAATCCAGATCATTGAAGGAGAAACTACCGAAGTTCCTGGCAGAAGAATGGGAGGCACAACATTATGAAAGATTGATCACCTGTAAGCTTATGTACTCCTTCTACTTTGGGGCATGCTTTCACTTCTAAACCAAGGAGACATAGTAGTTAGAGAGTCATTGAAGATTTAGAGACAAACCATGAAGAAGAGGGCACGCTAAAACTTCAGTATAGACGATGGAATTGTCAAGAAGTGGTCCAGAGATCATCTGACACAGATATTGCTGTCATACTGGTCCATCATTCCTGGAACATTCAAGCGAACATATAGATGGATGTTGGTAAAACATTAAGAAATGACATAAGGTATGTAAACATAGCTGATATATGGAATACAATTTGAAAGCTTTCTGATGCCCTGTCTGCTTTTCACTCCTCTACAGGATCAGATTACGCTTTATCCCTTGTCAGAAAGTGCAAGGTAAGCCCATTCAAGAGGTTGGAAAAGGACACTGATGCACAAACAGCATTTGCAAAAATACAAAAGGAAACCTAAGTGAGAAGACTATACAAGCTGTAATATCTTTTAAAGCAAGGATGTATGGTGTGAAGACATTGGGGGCTAGACTTATCCTTGGTTGCACATCAGCACCAGGTATTTGCGAAACACATTGGGCCAAAGTCAACAATCAAAGACCCACTGAAGTAATTCAGGGGGAATCAATGCTATAATGATTCCACCCTGTAAGGTAGACAATTCCCAACAAATCTGACAAGCATCTTTCGTTGCAAGAACATGGTCAAATGCACACTTTACTAACATCGAGCCACATCCTACTAGAGATAATGGTTAGGAACGCCAAGATGAGTCATATGAAATTTCTTGGTTCACTGGTCCCTACCTGCCAGAAGCATTGATACTAGACATGCAAGCTACCAAAGAGGCATCTGATGTGAAGTTCTAGCTGTCCTCTTTGGAAGAAAAGGAGGATCTGTCATCATCAGATGAGGATGGGGAGTCTAATAATAATCAACCCTTGCTATCTATAGTGCTAGTAAACAGAGTACATGCTTACTTGATTTTGATACTACACGGTTGTTAATTTGTTTTTGCAAAATCAAACTGGTCACAGAGAGGGAATTTTTCTAAAAACCTGGCCTTAAGGGTTAAATCAGTTTTAATCAGTACAGTCATCACTCTTCTATATAAGCACACTTCTAAAAAGCTGCTGATTATTCCATTTCATGGTTACTCGTTAAAGAGAGACCAATCGTTATGATGCTAATGTGATTTTAAATGTGTACACTCCGACACCACATGATAATTAGGTGTAATGTTAGGTATTGTGTAACCTTTCCACAACAATATCCATTCTTAAGTTAGTGATTCTGAATCATAACACCATTCCAAACAATAAACGTGTACCTTCCTTGTTAATCAAAAAGTTAATTAGGAATCATTGGGCGTGGTATGACCTTTGACCTATTCTAAAGTATTTTTCCTCCACAATTACTATTCTTAGCTTGGCCATCATCTACAAATCCACAGTAGTTTCATACTTATACCATGTTGATTAAAACCTTAATTATTGCTAATTAACGTCATTCTTAAGTTATCTTTTCACCATAAATTTCATTCTTACTTTGCAGATTTGGACTTAGTGTGGTGTCCATAATCAATTGGCATAGAAATTAAACTTATACATTCCATGTTAATTAAAACGTTAATTGGGGATCATTGGGCGTGGTATGATGTTTGCCCTATTCTTAACTATCCTTCCCACCACAACTTCCATTGTTAAGTTGGCGATTTATATTCAGATTACCATCATCTACAAATACTGCAGTTTTGCGCTTATACCTTCCATGTTAATTAAAACGTTCATCACTGCTAATTAACGTCGCTCTTAAGTTATCTTTCCACAAGAAATTCCATACTTTACAGATTTGGATGAATTGTGGTGTCCATAATCAATTGGCATAGAAATGAAATTTATACCTTTCATGTTGATTAAAATGTTAATCAAGGGTCATTGGGTATGTTATGACCTTTGGCCTATTCTTATGTATCCTTCCCACCTCAACTTCCATTCTTAAGTTGGTGATTCATATTCATATGACCATCATTTACAAATCTCCAGTGGTTTCATACTTATACCAGCCATGTTAATTAAACCTTAATTAGTGCTAATTAATGTCTAAGTTATCTTTCCAACAAAAATTCTGTTCTTACTTTGCAGATTTAGATGAAGTGTGGTGTCCATAATCAATTGGCAGACAAATGAAACCTAAACCTTTCATGTTAATTAAATCCAATGTAAGAATGGCTTTTTTGTTTAAAGGCTGGGTAGTACTATACTGTACCCCAAGCACCTCAAACCTTTTGCACCCTCCATGTTAATCAAACTTCACTCTGCACCCAGACTATCATATTCTAGGGCAAAACTAGTAGCGACAAAATCATTATCATTTTGTTGAGAAGGGTATATGGAGATTTAGACCCTGGCTGGTAAATTTACCAGGGTCTAAATCCTCATATACCCTTCTCAATACCAGGATAAATATTATTACCTTGTTCTTCCCTATGATAAGACTTTCAAGTTTTTCCTTTACAGAAATTATATCTGTTCATCACACCTGTCCATCAGTCTGTACAGTATATCTGTTTACTGGTTTGTACGGCTGCCACACTTCCCTTGTCATTGAAACTTTTAACTTGTTGAAAGGATTCATTCACACGTGGTACAGAGCTTGACCATCCTCTGGAGTCTAGACCAGTGGTTCCCAACCTTTCAAATATGGTGACGCATTTAAGAACAAGCAATCAGGAAGTGACCCCAATCCTTAAAATATCTTATATACACATTCATTTTTTTGTACAACAAACTGCCATATATTGCGATTATTGAATTATAGATTATTTATTCATGAACTATACATTTCGTAAATTCATGATTAATTTCATATTTATCTATAAAAAAATCCAAAGCTGCTACAAAAACTAATTAATTGTAAATCAATTCAAAATTATTCGAACACATATATTTCCAACGTTATATAAATCATGTTTATGAACTGACCTTAATGAGACGGCTGGTATTGCAGTTTTTTAGCTAGCAATTCTATCCTGGGCTCTGTTGTCGATATGGCACATCTCTAGTCGTCTTCCACATTTAATTGATTTCGGTACTTGTTTTTAAGGATGAGAAGTTAGGAGAAGGCTACTTTACACAAGTAAGTTGTTGGGAACGGCAGTAAATTCCTTATTGCGATTTCTGATATTACTGGAAAATTTTTTATATCTTTTGCCCAAAATTCTTGTAGTTGCAGTTCACCAAACCATGATTTAGCTTCAACATTGCTTTTTAAGACAATGAACTCTTCTTTTACTGCTTCAGGGACATCAGATACACTGGCAATGATAGTGTTGATTGTAAGGGAGAAAGATTTGCAACATTGTATCAAGCCATATAAGTCATTGCTGTTAATTTAATTTCCCGCTTCTTCGACAAATTGGGCAAGTGCTGGGAACATGTAAAATTTCTTTTGGTTAAGTTTGGTGATCCAGAGTTCCAATTTCATTTTAAAAGACGATATCTTTTCAACAAAGATATTATCGTACTTTCCTTACTCTGCAATCCTGTATTAATACTATTAAATATCTCAAAAATGTCGACTAGGTAAGCCAATTTGCACAAAGTAAATTCATCCACAAACAATGATTCATATTCGCTTGCATTTTGAGAAGCGAAAAATATTTGCAGCTCTCCTCTAAAATAAAAAAAATCTCTTCCAGCACCTTGCTTTTCGAGAGCCACCTTACCTCTGTGTGAAACAGTAGTGCTTAATGCGTTGAACCCATATCTTCACATAAAACTTTGAAGAGCCCTGTTGCAAGTGGCCTTGATTTAACGACATTTACTGCTTTAATCACTCGTGAGTCCCAATTACTTCTGGAGACACTTTTTTACCTAACGATTGAAAGCTAGACTTACAACTGAGCATTGCAGGTGCCCCGTCAGTAGAAACTCCGCACAATTTCTTCCATTCAATCGAATGTTCTTTGAAGAAATCATCAATTAAATAAAAAATATCAGCAGCACTACTTGAATTTTGCAAAGGCTTACAAAACAAGAATTCTTCTTTAATTTTTTCATTTTTATAATAACAAACATACACAAGAAGTTGTGAAAAGTTTGTCACATCAGTAGTTACATCAGGCTGTATGCTTAAGAGCCCAGTTGGAGTTTCTTTTAATTTTTGAATAATTTGACATAAAATATCCTCAAACATATTTGTTATCCTTCGTTTTATCGTATTGTTTGACACGGATAGATACGATAATTTATTTATTGCTTCAGGACCGATCATCAGATGTACAATATCTTTGGTGCATGGAAAAATAAGATTCTCAACTATTGTGTGGGGTTTTTTAGCATGCAGTATTTCTAATGTAACCATGTATGAAGCTTCAATATTGGCTAAATTTTTGTTTTGAAATAATCTACTGCTATAAAGCTGGCGGCTTTTGACACCATCAACTTTTGCTTTATAAAAAGTCAATACTTTTATCTTTCAAGTCAGGGTGCTTAGTTTGGAGATGACTTTGAAGTTTAGCTGGCTTCATAAACTCATGAACAAGAACTTCCAAACATACTACACGCTGTGGTCTTTCCATACCTGCATTAACTATGTCAGTGCATCCCCACTTCAAGAAAACATCGCTACACTTTCTTTTTCTTACACTCATTTTTTAAAGGGTTAAGAATCCCTCAAACAACACTAACCATGCGTCAGTACAAGTATGAGTACAACACAGGGAGGAGCGACACCGGTGGCACGATCAAAACAAATCAGAAACCAAACATGTTCAATACTGGATCACACGTTGTGCTGAGGGACTTAGGGAACTGTTACATATAGTTTAATAGTACGATGCAAACATGGATTAATAAAGGGAACATTTTCTCCCAAATCATGATAGTATTATCCTAAGAACTATTCTACGTACTACAAGATAGGTATTATAATGAGTTTTAGGTGTCCGTGATGTCAAAGAACTGAGCGAGCGAAAGATTGTTGGAGTCTAACCTACACGAGAGCCAACCTATTCAGTAATTTAACCATGGATGTAATGCTCTTGCAGGAACGATTTTATTTTGGAAAGTATTGAATTCAAAATGTTTCAACGTTCAGAAAATATAGATGCTTTGGTATGGTACTCATTGTGCAAACATGTAGCATATTCTATAAAAGATTTCAGCCATCTAATATGCCAAAAACTGTTGCTGATGTGTTACTCCCCTTATAAAGAAGTTATATAACTGCCTTAATATGTTTTTCACCGTGTTTTACATAATATTTACATTCAGCTCAAAATGAATCGGCGACACCATGGCATTGGTGTAGCGACCCCATTTGGGGTCATGCCACAAGTTGGAAACCTGGTTTAGACTGTCTGTTTGACCTCTATCTGTTACACCTACCTTATCAAGACAAATCCTCATTCATGGTAGGAAAAAAAAAAAAAAAAAAAAAAAGAGAGATGATCGTCAGGCATAGAGAGGACAAACAAAATCATCTAACTCTGTTTCTTTGCGCATCTGTTAAGCTTGCCTCGTCCTCGCAACTCGTAATACAACTGAAATTCTTTCACAAACTTTATCATTGCATCGTGTGCATAATCAAAGGGATTTCAGTCAAGCTTAGTACAAATGTGGACTATTATGCACTGATTAGCATGAAAGTGATCTCTGTATGTCCGCTTATCCTTTTGTCAAAGTCTGTCACGCTTAATTTGGCACCATAAACCCTATATGCCAAGCTTAACTTGGCATCACAAAATTCATAACTTTTATGGTTAAAGATTATTTCAATCAAATTTGATACTCAAGTGGATCAGAAGTGTAGATGTGCATGGACTTTGCCAAAATGTGAAATTATGGTTGCAAATTCTATAGGTTTTTAATACAACTTTAACACTGGTTTAACTTTTGAAATATTATAAATATAATGTTCATATATGGCATACAAGCTACACCATTTAAGTCCTTTCAAATGATATCCATGTTTGGGACTTAGTGACTGGGAATAATTTTCAAGCTTATCATGGCTACATCAGATCATTAGTGTTTCCAAAATACAGTAAGTAAGGAGGAAGTTGTGAGATTTGTTTAATTTTGCGAGACCTATGATACCCTTCGCCTTTCACCTATTCACAAAGCTGAGATGCCAGGGGTCTGATATAGAAAGTGACTAATTTACGAGTACTTTCAGATTGCTCGTCATTAAAGCAGCACTTGACTAGTTAATGATGACCTATTTTGAGTTACATACTGTTTCAGAGGCTTGAGCTTCATCATCATATTGCTTTAGTGAAATTCACTAGACCATGATTTGATTTACAAGTATACTATGTACTGGTAGTTGAATCAACTGTTGTGGGTAATAATCGGACAGGAGAAAGGCATCAGGGCAAAGTTATGCTAGTTCCTAAATCCTAAGAACTCGCTGAAAATCATATGCGCTTCAGCAAGCTTTGCATGGAACAAATGCCAGGCTTATCAAAGAAGCAGATATAAATTTCCTTCTTAGTAGCCTGCAGTGGGCGGAAACATCCTTGGTCGGTCTGATTCTTCAGACATTGAACAGAATCAGAACCTAAGAGGGAGTCAAAGTAATGCTAGTGGCTCCGAGGTGGCCAGCAGCAGAGTGGTATTCAGATCTACTGGAGCTTCTTACTTCAAAAATGGTCAAACCTACTAAGTCAACCTCACATAAGAAAATTACATGATGTAGTCCATTGCCTATTCCTTCATGGTTGGAGACTATCCAGGGTCTCCTCCAAAAGAAAGGCTTTTTGAGACCAACTGCGAAGCAGCTTTCTGGATAGATGAAAAACACAAAATAAGCCTTGGAAGCTACGTCAATAAGGAAGGAAATTCTGATAGATAAAAAATACGAGGAGGAGATATTTAGTATTGAAAATGAGAATATTCATAAGGAACAAGCATAGAATCATTGTGAACTTGCCCAAGAAGCACCTACGGCAAAGAAGTGGCTGAGAATGAAGCCAAAAGGAAATGACATGAACACCAGATAAAAATTAGACAAAATAACTAAACCCTTACAGGAAATTTATGGAAAAAAGAGCAAACCCCGATTATGAATTAGGTAAATGGTTCGCGAGAAATAGGGTGGCTTGTGCTGCTCCATTTGACGGGAAAACGATGTTTTCCTTCGTGTCCCTTTTGGCTATTCCTCCATAAACCTGCATCACTTTTCAGGGGTATAATGGTCGAGCCTGAACATGTGACAAGGAAAGCAAACATTACCTTTAGCTTTTAGCAAGGAACACGGCCGGAAGTGGTAGTTTAAGTTTTCAACATACAGAATGCCCCTCACTCCCCTCCCCCCCCCACCCACAAAAATATATAGAGGTAAAGACAAGGAAGAGATGGCTTCTAAAGCACTTGCTCTTCCGTGGAAATGGATAATAAGAAAACCAATCCGTTCTCAGCAAATAGGATATTTATTGAAAAAAAACTTATTAAAAACATGGAACCCAATGATGTCCTCTTTTGCGTGAAAATTTATAAAAATACAAATATCCTACTATGAAAAAACAGACATTCATCAATGGCAACGAAATAAAAAATCTCTCTCTCTCTCTCTCTCTCTCTCTCTCTCTCTCTCTCTCTCTCTCTCTCTCTCTCTCTCTCTCTCTAAAAAAAAAATGAGATCTAAAAATATGTATAATTTAAAAAATATTTTCCTATTATACAGAGGTCAAAATTAACATTTGAGTGAAAATAAGTGTCCAAAATAATCCCAGCCATTTCACCAGTTCATTCAGAAATCTAATACCATTCTCAGCTCGTAAGTCCTTTCTCCTTCAGACATTCACATATAGACATAGCAATCAAATTGAACAGAGGGACTATCATCATCATCATCTCCTCCTAGGCCTATTGACGCAAAGGGTCTCGGTTAGATTTCGCCAGTCGTCTCTATCTTGAGCTTTCAATTCAATACTTCTCCATCCATCATCTCCTACTTCGCGCTTCATAGTCCTCAGCCATGCAGGCCTGGGTCATCCAACTCTTCTTGTGCCTTGTGTAATGAAAACCAACTGAACGTTTGGTGAACTAATCTCTCTTGGGGAGGTCGAAGAACATGCCCAAACCATCTCCATTTACACCTCATCATGATCTCATCAACATACGGCACTCGAGTAATATCCCTTATAGTTTCATTGGACGTTGTAAAGATCCGCAACCCCAGAGTACCCACCCATGTAAAGATAAGGTACCCCACATATTACCTAGTAAAGAGTAGCAACCCCAGAAATTAACTTGTAGATATAAATCACCACATCAATGATGATTATTAAATTAAGGATAGATAAATAACAGAGCATTTTATTAAGAAAATTATAAATTTATTAAAAAGCAAAATTTGGCAAATAAGAAAAGAACATTAAAAAGCAAAAATAGATATTTAAGAACATTGATCAGCAATTGCCGTGCAAAATGCATGAAACGTGCCTTGTTTATTTCTTTCTTTCCACATAAATTCTTGAAAATATGTATGTAAAAATTCCCTTTTGCAACCTTGCATTCTCTTGATCTTTGCTTTAAGCCTTCCCCAATAGCTTTCAATTGCTTGTGTATGCACATCTGTATGTGGGTATACAAAATAAATAGAATGATTGACTGTATGATGCTCAAGATCCAGATCTCGCTGAATATTCGAGTATGCCTTCCACTGGTCACTATGAATAAATGTTCCATACCTGACCACTTTTTTTTATTATGGGCAATAAAGTCATGGCACTACGAGATTCTACTGTCTCCATGTAACCTAAGCAAGGCACTCTACTTGTATCCACAAGACCGAAGACCCATATAGGCTCTTTGGGTCCTCGTCCTCTATGGTACTTGGGCCTATGCGAAAAGCATGCTTCGTCAATTTGAACAACCATTCCTGCACCACCAAGGTTAATGGGATTTTTTTTTTCGAAGAATTTTGTGCATATTTCACGGGAAAAAAAATTAAAAATATCTACTACTGTTACTCTTGAAATATCTAATCAATTTACAGCCTGAGTAACACTTATATCTTCACACCAATAGAAAATTGCTTCTATCCATTTCATGATCATAAAAAGAAAGATTCTTTACGAATTGATGTGCTTTGTTTGTATTTTGCACAGTCTTTTGGTTGACATTTCCATACATATTTATCTTGTATTGATGAGCATCCTGTCCAGTTCATTGCAGTCTTACACTTGCTACAATTCATTTCAATCCTCACTAATCCATGTTGCTTCATCCAGTTTATAACTGGCAGGGGGTCTCCAGCTATAAGTGGTTTTATAACATCCAGGTATATTGCACGAGCCATACTTATAGGGTGTGCTCTTAACAAATATATGTGAAGAACTAACTGTATATTCGAAAGAAGATAACCTTCCCTCTAAGAAAAAGGCTTGTTAAAATTTGTTAATTCTATAAATAAGTTTTTAAAGATTGGCCATCCTCAGAATTAGCTTGTTAAGATAAACAACCCTCAGGTACTCTAAGGTTGCGGATCTTTACAACGTCCGTTTCATTTCTAATCCTGTCCAGCCATTTAATTCCCAATATCCTTCTGAGGGCTTTGTTCTAAAATCTACTAAATCTATGGGAGACTGTTTCATTGTCATATCATGACTAGAGTCCATAGAGTAACACCGATCTCACTAAACTGATATATAGTCTGATCTTTATATGTAATTTCAGGCGATTTGATTTCCAAATTTTACTTAGCCTAGCCATTGTCTGATTTGCTTTTTTCAAATTCATTAAACTCTAATTCCAAAGACCCTGTATTGGAGATCATAGTTCCTAAATGCTTAAAGGATTTTACCTCATTCATTTCATTAAACTCTAATTCCAAAGACCCAGTATTGGAGATCATAGTACCTAAATACTTAAAGGATTTTACCTCATTCATCCTTTCTCCTTCCAATGATATTTCATCTTCCCTTGCATACTCCGTTCTCATCATCTTTCTTTCTTCTACTTATCTTCAGTCCAACCTCGTGTGATATTTCATGCATTTTGGTAAGCAACCATTGCAAATCCTGTGGTGTTCTGCTAACAGAGGGACTATACAATTCTAATTATGGTAAAATTAATACAAAATCTAAGATCTTTCCAAAAAAGAACAAATGCTACATCACAAATTACAAAGATCAGCATTAATGCTAAAAAGAAGAAAATCAGTGTTCTTGGCAGCCAACATAACATTCGCACACAGTTTTCGCGTCTCTCTTTTGTAGATAACAATGAAAATTATAAATGATGATAATGATGTCACTCCCAAGATAAAAATCCCTGATTATTCAGCTATTAATGTTATCATCTTTACTTTCTCCATCTTACTCTTAACAAAAGTTAAAACAGTCAATTAGCAAACCAGTACGTAATTCACTGATCAAGCCGACAGGGATATATTTCCCCAGCACTCCTTTATAGCTCTGAAATAAACTTGAACACAGGGATTCTCGGATCTGAGAGAGAGAGAGAGAGAGAGAGAGAGAGAGAGAGAGAGAGAGAGAGAGAGAGAGAGAGAAGTAGGGCTTGAAACTTTTTACATGTTGCCCAACTATGATGCTTGGAATTTATACTTGAAGAAAGGCAAATAAATATACAAATGTACGAAGGTAATCCCAGAAAAGGTTAATAAAACAGGTAAAGCATGAAACTCGAAGGTGATGTAATCTGTGGAAATCCCTTTCAGCACAAAGCAACCACTTTGTGTCATCTCTCCCTCCAGGTTCATAGGCCATTTATGAGATGTGACACAGAGGCAGGGGCCAAAACATTGCCTAATTAGTGAGTTATATGCCGATTAAATGTAAACACGACCAGCAAAAAGTCACCCTATCGAGGCATACTGAAACCGAGTTTATTCGGCAGGTAGACCTATAGGCCACCCGCCAAAATCCCCCACCGGGAGTTTTCAAAGATGACAAGGTCGTGCTAATGAGTGAAACATATTATTATCATTTTCTATTTGCAGAGCGGTAACTCTCGTTGGAGAAGCAGAATGCTGCAAGACCAAGGTCCCAACAGAGAGAGTAGACCATTGCGAAAAGACCCGGGGGAGTTAAGCATAAACTATAAATGAGAAAAATTAAATCTAAAAATATGTATAGAAAAAAATCTGTAATGAATAAAAACAAAGTTGATAAAATCAATATAAATAACAATGGTACATAGATGAAAAAAATATATAAAAAAACGTTAAATAAATAACAAAATCTATATAAATAAAAATACCAAATAGACAAGAAAATAGTAAACTATGAAACATACCGATGTCACCTGTCCAGCAAAAAAGTAAATTTAAGCTTCTAAAGTTGCACCGATTTCACAAAAAAGATTATTAAACCTTTAATTGTACACAGCCGGAATAAAACTCGAGACCCCCTGATTAAGAGTCAAAACGATACCACAAAGCTACCACAACCCTCAGCCTATGCTGTACTATTTTGTTCAGGAGATGGCACCACAAATGGATAAACGTCATATGAAAATATAGTGAAAAATATTAAGATTAATCTAAATGCAACGAAACGACCCATTAGAGATTATAAAAAAAACAGTCTTTTCAAACATTAAGGGATTTATTTATCCTTACAAGTTCAAGGTCAACAGAACCAGGAAGGGAGTTCCAGAACTTTAAAGATGGGAAGAACGTTGCTGAATTTAGTATCAATGCCACGCATGTGATAGCAGTCCGTCAAACTTCGCTGTCAGTGGATGAGGTCAGTACACATACCAATGGAGAAAAAAAAATTCACGCACCCCTCCTCGTAAACAATGTTTTCACTTAAATAAAGGAAATAACATACAAAATACATCATTCTTCTAAAAACACTTATTTATCAAGGTTTCCTTCAAGTACCTCATGAAGAGGTCATTTTGTTTTATAAGTAGATGGATCCCAAGTTACTAAAGAATGTTGTCAAGACCAAGAAAAAATAGTTTTCTGGAAAACAATGCATCAATTTGTTATAGAAGATTCTGGCCCTCAACTTAACGTTATGCTACCATGCCACAGGTTAGACAATCTTTGTAAAATATTTGTTTGTAATTTACTGAACACAAAACTTCTCCCCTCCCCCTTTCTAAACATACGCTAGCGACAAATTGTCAAAAGAAATTATCGAAATAATTTAATCTCCAAATTTAAAATAAGCATCCAAATTGAACTTTAGAGCACAAAAAAAAAAAAAAACTTACTTTTCCTGGATTCCTCAAATCTGTACAATAGTCTGTCTTTTTCATTATTCCCAAGCATAATAGGCTATCAGCTAAAATACCTTACATTTAACAAAAATGTGTTAATAATACTGAACGTATAATTATAAGAATTTCGATACACCGCAAAATATATCAAATACCGTACTAACACAGGAACAGGCATACGAGATCCCCTTCAAAATACTAACAGAACGAGTACACAAAGGAAGTATACAATACCCGAAGAAAATCGGCCAGAAAAAAAAAAAGATTATAAAGGATTTGGGGTCACCAGAACACCTACATCCCATCACAGTTACTATCAAGTTTCTCTCCGGTTTCGTTTGAGCCCGACACCGCACAGTCTTTGGCAACACGACGCGGCACAAGCTGTCTTTTCCTATCCCAGCTTCCGCCCAAGTAATATGGCGGGAGAATAAGAGTATCGCTCTGGGCAAAACAATATTCATTCGCCTCACTAAGACACTTGACACGACACAAAGATGCACACTTAGTAAAGATGCAGTTGATCGATGCCAAGTCGAAGATTTAACGGGATCAAAAGAATTAATGAATATTGTAGAAAATATACTTTTTTTTTAAATAAATCATATATATATATATATATATATATATATATATATATATATATATATATATATATATTCAAATAAGCCATATATATTTTTGATATATTAATGTCTGGATTCTCTTAACGACCTCGGGATCAGAGCCCCAGGCGAAATCACACAAAGACAAGAGCTTGGCTCCAGCCGGGAATCGAACCCTGGTCGGCAAGCTTATATAGACAGTGACTAACCCACTTGGCCACGAAGAAAGATCCCGAGGTCGTTAAGAAAATCCAGACATTAATATATCAAAAATATATATGGCTTATTTGAATATGAAAAACACGTAAAAATGTGCAAAATTTATCATATATATATATATATATATATATATATATATATATATATATATATATATATATATATATATATATATATATATATAGTGTATAAATGCATACATGAATATGTATAATAAAATCTAAATCTAAATACGAGAGAGAGAGAGAGAGAGAGAGAGAGAGAGAGAGAGAGAGAGAGAGAGAGAGAGAGAGAGAGAGAGAGAGAGAGAGAGGCTAGTCGGGTGGAAACAAAAATCCTCTCTGCTGGGTGAATCTCTTTGTACCCGAGGGAGGATTTAATGTTGTCATTTGTTGTTTTCAAAGTCTGGAAATTTCACACGAAAACAAAATCCTGCAATAGACTGGAGATGCTTGAATAGTTTCGGATGGGGAACAAGGAATTGGTTGGTACCATCGCAAAATGAAAAAAAAAAAGGATTTCGATTTTTACTCCTTGAAAGGGCTATTTGTCTATATAATTCAAATTATTACTCTGAATACATACCAAGATACAAAGTATATACACTGTGTAATATAGCCACGAAAGGAAAAGTGGGAAGACTTGTTTGGAATTATTACTTAAAACCCTTATCACACCTACGCATGGACACCACAGATGGCTGCAGATAAGAGCATCCGCCGCGATTCGTGAGTAATCAGTACCGTGCGTAATTTGTCTATGGTAGGCCTTGTGTATGTTTGCCAGATCTGCAGTGATCCGCCGTCGAATTTTAAAAGGGACTACGTACTCTCCAAGAACTGCATCCACAACTATCCCTACATCAAGGTCGACTATGTTAGGTCTGGTCACGGACGGGGAATAAGCCGGTAGAGCCTGTGTGGTACCGTATTCTGGTGGCTTAGTTCGCCACTCACCTGGGTGAAGCCGAGTCAGTCCACACCTGATAATCGTTTGGATCACTTAATTTCCTGTCTTATCTCCACGAAAATTTTTTTTTTGAAATGCCAAAAGTATATGCTGTATTTGGTTGTTATAGTAGAGAAAATGAAATAAGATGTCTCTTTCTATCACTTCCTAAAAGACGAAAAACTTCAAAAGAAATGGGTACAACTCTGTCGCAGCGAATTAGAACTTACCTTTTACAGGGGGATGTTTCTTTATTTAAAACCAAAATAATTCAGATAAGGTGAGCAACGAGAGAACTTTATCACAAGGTTCATTGTACAACAAGAAACATGAAAAACCCTCTGAAGCCGGATGGGAACTCTGCCTTTCAGCGATGCACTTGCAGCATTCGATTATATCCAGGAAGAGTATTCTTTACACATTCCTTTTCAGGAGGTCATGGAAAAATAGGTTATATTGTAAGAAAATTCCTTCAGTAACAGTTGTCAAGAACAGTATTTGATTCAGATGAAAGAACCTGGATAGAACAGATTTCTAAATCCCGAGGAGTACTAGTTCATCCCTGTGATGAATACCTTAATAAACAATTAGAGGTTGTTTGAGTGCCACCATTGAGAGACGGTGTTAAAGACTAGTAATGGAACCATTAAGAAATTGTCAAGTGATGTTAAAAGCGGTCTTGATTTACCAGAAGAGGTAATAGGTTATTATGTTCGCTGTGGACTGATATTTTAGAATACGGGTTCTAAACAGAACGGTTAAAAAATGTCAAAAGTTTTAAGGTATTGTGAATAAGATATGAGTGAACTTTATATTATATGTCACTGTTCTTATATTGTATATATGTTATCACATATATACCTTATATACGAAGTTATTAATATCGATGTCTAATTTCCTTTTAAACAAATATCTGGTCTTATTAATTCACAACCTGTAATGTTTAACTACTGATGATTGATTATTGTAAACAATTTTAATTAAATAATTTTCAGTCGGACATTTCTTTATTTTTTTAATAAACGTAAAACACAATTCTAATCCGTCATTCTAAAAAAACAATGAATAAAGAAATTCTCTCTCTCTCTCTCTCTCTCTCTCTCTCTCTCTCTCTCTCTCTCTCTCTCTCTCTCTCTCTCTCTCATACAAAAGTAAAATGAAACTGAAGTAGAGTAATAGGATTGAGATATAATTTGTTTTTACTGGTAATGACTTTAAGGGTTTCTGATGATCTGTCAAAGAACTAAATCTCTTCACACCTAACCATTAAAGGCCGATACAGAGGAAAAAAGGATTTCCCAAGGAGGATTGGAAAAACTGGGCGGGTATGGAATTTAGAATTTCGTAGGATCTTCTGATTACCTTTTGGTCTTTCAGAGATATGCTAATCCATCTTTTACTAGACCATGTAAAAGAAACATCATCTACGAAATCCAAGAAAACCAAATCTGTACGAAATAATATAATATAATTACACAGGAGAGGAAAATAGAGAGTTAAGTAGTTCATTCCCATATAGGTTAATGGTGGCACGTACCCGAGATGCCACCAGATGACGTCAACTCTAGACCCCGGGTCGGTGCTTGACCAGACCTTACATATATAGACCTTGCCCTACATTATCAACGGTGTCCGTACTCTCCCCGTCAATAAATGTCTATATTTACACACACACACACACACACACATATATATATATATATATATATATATATATATATATATATGTGTGTGTGTGTGTGTGTGTGTGTGTGTGTAGAGGAAAATATATAGACACCTCACACGTCTCGAACTGTCGACCCAACCGTGCCAGGACTCCTCACTCTGCTGGGAGGAAGGATGCTGGTGACTGGTACAACCGAGAGTAGGTCTGTTCACCTTTGAGCCAAAATTCAACCCAGCCCGCGCATGACGTAGTTCAGGTGAAAGGCAGGTAGCCCGCTGCCCACTCCCCCTATTAGACGACAGTAACAGTTGAAGGTATCAATTAACTCGTTTGTGTGAGCTAGAGCGATAATACTGTTTTACAATTTTGATAGAAATTCGATAACTCTTTCTTATAATATACTTCTATAAAAAAAATCATCAGGTAGCTAAAAATATGATGAAGAATTGTGCAGGTTACGGGTGCAACCACAATTGTGACAGGAATGGCGATCGTATGTTTCATTCCTTCCCCAAAAATAAACAAAGAACAAATTTGATGAAATGAGTGTTGCTCATGAATGGACATAGGACAAGGGAACAGACACACCCTATTCTGCTAAAAGAAAAGTTCAGTGTGTAACGTTAAGGGGATTGTTGGGTCTAGGAAACAGATTGTATATTATGATTTTGACCGCACTATGAAAAAAAAGACTTCTTGTTTAAATAAAAAAAAAAATGAAGCGATAGTATTTCCAGTTGTTGCTATGATAAATGATCTTGATAAAACGAATATTAACTCCGGAAAAGTATAGGCGTGACAATAGATAATCCTTCTTTTACAAATACTGCTGTTCCTGATAGGAACATTCATGTGTTTGCAGATGTTCCATATCTAATTAAGTTAATTAGGAACCATTTCATTGACAAGCACTTCATTTTTGTAAGATGCCGAACGTTTTTCAGAACCCATATATTAAATCAAAATATGCAAAGCAGAGGAAGGAAAACGGTAAAATGACAAAATGACTTATGTATTGTATTAAACACAGGTGTAACTTTGTGCAATGTTTTTTTTTTTTTTTTTCACCATTCCTCTTGTATGTATACCAGTAACTATCTACTGTAGATTGAATAAGAGTTAATACTCTATAAGCATATATCTGTTTTATTTTTTTTTGTACTTGTTTATAATTATTTTTTTAATAAAATCATGTTAAAACATCAATGATATGTATACAACCCTCAATTAAAGAAAATATTAATCATACACTTAGATCTTCGTAAAAAAATAAAAAAGAATGGATATAGCAAATTTCAGGTAAGAAAAAAAGGGTTCAGCCGGTCAGTTTCACCTGCGTGACATGAGCACTGCTCTCCTAAGCTGCAGGTAGACAGACCCAGGACACACATTAAGTGGGTCCTGGACAGACCTATTCTATCTGTAGGTCTTTGGTACAACATAAGAACATACGCTTTCGGGGCCTAAGCGACGTCAGGCAAGGCAGCCGATCAGAAATAAGATATACACCAAAATCAAAGCAAAGTCCCTCAAAAAGAAGGCAACTGTGCTTACCCCAAACAAATGGGAAAAAAGCACGTTAAAAGAAGACAGCCATCATAAAATTATCCACTCTCTCTCTCTCTCTCTCTCTCTCTCTCTCTCTCTCTCTCTCTCTCTCTCTCTCTCTCTCTCTCTCTCTCTATATATATATATATATATATATATATATATATATATATATATATATATATATATATACATATATACACACACACACACACACACACACACACACACATATATATATATATATATATATATATATATATATATATATACGTGTGTGTGTGTATGTGTGTGTAAAGGAAAATACATACAGACACAATCTAACGTTTCAAACTGTCGCTGCTGGGAGGAAGGACGCTGGTGACTGGTACAACACAGGAACATATGCTACAGGGATCTAAGCAACGTCAGACAGGGCAGCCGATCGGGACTACGGTTTACCCCAAAGCCAAAGCAAAGTCCTTCAAAAAAAAAAAAAAATCACCCCATACAAATGAGAAAAAGCACATTAACAGGAGGACACAGCCATCATAAAATTACATATAGTTAGAAAATTCAGATTAAGAAAGGAGTTAGACAAAGACCTCATTTCCTAAACTATTCACAGCATGCACAGAAGTAGTTTTTAATAAGAATATAGATTGGGAAAATGTAGGAATTAAGATTAATAGGGAATACCTTAACAACTCGAGATATGCACACGACATAATTCCATTTATTGAATTATCAGAGAAATTGTGAAGGATGATAGAATATCTGGATAGAGAAAGCAGAAATGCAGGACTGAAAATGAATATGAGTAATACTAAGATAATGTTTAATGAAGATGCAGAGAGACAACAAATAAGGGTTCCGGACGAACCTCTAGAGATTGTTAATGAATATACGCACTTAGAACATGACAGTGTTTCCCTAGGACATGACACCGAAATTAAAAGAAGGATAAAATGCAATGGAGAGCTCTGGTAAACAAAATGAGATTATGAAAAGTAAAATGACACTTTCTCTAAAAAGAAAAGTATTAAATCAGATGGTCCTACCACTATTAACTGTGCATCAGAAACTTGGAGCCTTACTAAAGGCTTGTTCAATTTGAATAAATATAATAATAATCACAAAAAGAAAAATAATAAAATTCTCTTTTACTACTTTTTAAAAAGTATTTTATAAATACATCTGTGACGCTAATATTGAAAATAATAATTAAGTTACTGATTCACCCTTGTCCTTACATGGAAATATCCAAGAACTATTAAAGCCTATTCAGGCAATATGGATATCCATCCTGCCAAGTATCAAGGTTTTCGCCACTTTCCAAACCTCCATACCTGCATCAGCCCAAAAATTATTAAACCACAAGTTTCCCATGATAAACCATTTACTATGTCATTAAACTCAAATAAAATGGCCAATGGCCCGTGATCGAATCTCACTTCAGATAGGAATCCCTAAAGTCGATATCACACGGGAGCGTTCCTGTTATTATCCTTTCGCATCTTCCTTGGCAATGTTTAAGCTAGTACCTTTTCCCATCTAAATAACAAAAAAAAAAAAAAAAAAAAAAATTAAAATAAAAAACCCACAATAAAGGTCGTAAATTTGGAGTCACACCTGTACGACAGCGCAGAATATGGCACTTTTAAATTTTGCCAACATATATGAGGCTGGATAGTATATGACGCCCCAGTAAAAAAAATACACTTTTTATGAAATCTTCGCTAAATATTAAACGTTTAAATATAAATATAAAGAATGATACCATATGTTTCGGAGGCCAAGTCATCTATTCTTATTAGTCTATTTCCATTATGTTTATAGCTTTTCTAAACAATTCTTATCTAAGTTTTTCTCATTCATCAAAAATGGGTATTCTATACTAAGGATTAAGCTTCATAAGCTAATTAATTGCCGTTTGGCTTGTCCCTTGTGGATTTTTGCTAAAGGTTAATGTTAATAATAATAATAACAATAATAATAATAATAATAATAATAATAATAATAATAATAAATAACAAGTAATCTCTGAGATTTGGAGAAATACTAAGGTTATGACTTAAGCAGGATCAACATTTTTTTTTTATTTTTTTTTTATAAATCAAGCGTTACTGAAACTTGTAACAAACATCGGCATTCAGCTAAAGGAAGCAAAGGTCTATACATATATCCAGATCAGTAACAACATTAAATAGATAAATAATATACAAATTATGAAATGAGTCGTATGTCAGCCTGTTCAGCAGAAAAGCATTTGCAATAATTCTGCTACTATCATGTTAGATGTATTCCACAATGTGGTCACACGTGGAATCAAAACTTCTAGGATAAAGTGTATTATTGAGCCTTATGATGGAGAAGGTAAGACTACGCACAGGACAGTACAGTCTGGGAAGATCTGAATGCAAAGGATGGTCAGAATTATAAAAAATCTTATGCAACATGCATGACGAACTAATTGAACGATAGCTCAAGATTAATATTCAAATCAGAAATAAGATTTTTAATACACCGTAAGATAAAAGTCAGCAGCTGAAGACCAGATAAGAGATCAATATTAAAAACATGGAAGAATGAAAGAATTGAGATTTCCTCACGATAGATTGATCACCTAAAGTCTTGAAGGACTTTCTCAATATGACATTTTCGTGCAATTGAAGAAGAAATATACCGGGTATTTGAAATTGAGAATCACTACAGAATTTTAGAGGAGTTGTAAATAAGTTAAAAAGAATTGTCAATGTAAATATCTTTATGCTGAGGAGTCACAGTCCTTGACCTACTTACAATCATACTTAGTTTTGTTAGGGTTCAACTCTCTCTCTCTCTCTCTCTCTCTCTCTCTCTCTCTCTCTCTCTCTCTCTCTCTCTCTCTCTCTCTCTCTCTCTCTCTCTCTCCTTTATATATATATATATATATGTATATATATATATATATATATATACATACATACATACATACATACATGAAGCTGGTCTAGTGTAGAGAAAATATTTTGATCATCAATATTTCTTACAGAGCCCTCTCTTATCCCTGTTTAAGAATCGAAGTGAGAGGTTGTTTTCAATAGTTCTTAATGATAATTACCCAGTGTGTTTTGAGTGTACATAAGAGACCTTTGGCTATTCAGTTTTTATATATTGCCATCTGGGAGTTACATAATTTCTCAGAGCTCGGGTATTATTGAAGTGTAATAGATTTATGTAAAAATAAACAGGTGAGTTTGTAACTCGGCAGGTTATGTAATTTGCCAGCCGTAATATATATATATATATATATATATATATATATATATATATATATATATATATATATATATGTATGTATATATATAGATGCACCCGAGCCTTCATAAATGTTGACTAAATATTTAGATGGATATGCACACACATGCACACAGATTCAACCGTTCTAACCCCCTCCCCCTTTCCTAAATACATCTCGCTGGTTCGACAATTTATGGGAGTGTGGTTACCGAGTGTACCTCTCAGGGTACCCGCTCTCACCCGGGTATGTCTATTTCCGCTCCCCATAAATGTGACAAGACATTTATACTCCACATATATATATATATATATATATATATATATGTATATATATATATATATATATATATATATATACATACATACATATATATATATATATATATATATATATATATATATATATATATATATATATATAATGTGCGTGTCTAAAAGAGACTATCAAGCATCGGCTCCACCTACTGTACATAGCATTCGTTGTTTTACTTATTCTCTCCCCTGACTTATAAGTCTCCAGTTATTAGTTTGTCCTCGTCTAATCCTGGAATTATTATAATTATTAAATCTCCCCCTTCTAATGGTAATCCACAAGTAATTCATCGCAAATCTAGTTTCTACTCTTTCTCCCAACAAATTGCTCGGACTCAACGCCTCTTTGGAAATCTTAAATACATTACAATTTCACGTGCGATGTGATCTCTCCTGTGATATTTCAAGTCTGCTTGAACCTATTTACAAAGTGCTGCATACTTCTGAAGTCTTCACAGAGTTTGGGCAACGTTAATCTGGCTAAAACTCGAGTTGTCAATTCTTCAGTTAAATGAACCTTGCTCTATTGGCAATCCATTAAATAAATGAATGATCAACTTTTATATACAATACACTGACATTACTATGTTGGTAGGAATGAAAACGTGAACCTTCTAGGGCTTTGCAGAAAGATCTCGGATATAAATTTCCTTTCTAACCTTGATTAGCTTTCACGCTCGCCTCATTCGGAGATGACTCGTTGAAAGGGAGAAATAAACAAACTACCAGTACCCTTACCTCAATAGACGCTAGAACTCTTAAAACAGCAAATCCTTATTGCATTTCGTTGTCTTTCCATTATCTACTTCATGACACAAACTTCTTTCTTTTGTGTTGCCTTGAAAGTTGAATTGTTTCTAAAATGCATTCTACTACTTTTCCTCCTGCCAGTCTACTCTTCATAGGACACCAATTTCCTAGCTTTGTAATGTCTAGTTAATCACACGGAGGTTTAACAGCAAAATGTAGCTAAAGAATAAAAGTATGCTACTACCTCTCATATTACCCCCAAATTCATTTCCATGAATATTTAATGCCAAATCCTTATATCTTAATATTTTAAAGCAATAACTCAACCACTATTAAATTATATATCATATACTGCAACCAGATTGGAAAAGAACAACTCAATGAATACATTGAAATTACCTCTCCATGCAGGGCACCAGAGTTTCAATAGTAATCCTATTAGCACTTCCTACGTAAAAGCTGTTAAGATTAAAAGTACTTAATTATGACATGTTATAGGACTTTTGCTCTTGTAATGTTAATGACAAAGGAGGAGGGAGATATTTAGAGTTGTATTCGATTATTCTAGGCTGTAAAAGTTTCAATTTAATTGCAGCGTCCCATTTCTAGCCATTAATAAAGAGAGAAGGAGGACTCTGAGAAATGTAAGAAGCTATAGAGGTGCAGATATTGGTGGTGATCACCAGCTACTCATTGCCACACTGAAATTAAAACTGAAAGCACCCAACAGAAAGACAGATCGAATACCTACTATCGTTTCCAGAGGCCGTGTAATAGTGCTTTTTTAAATAACTCCTAAAATAACTGATGGATTTCCATGATATCAAAGCAGGGAGCGCTTCATACAATGGCCTAATTTTGGGAAATACTGTGCATTGCCAATTACGTTTCATTAACTTTTTTTACTTAAGAAAATGAGGCTAAAGCCAGTCTTAGCCACCCACACATTCGCAAAAGTGATGACGTCCCTCAGTGACGTTGTTATAACGTTTCTTCCCCTGTACCTCCCATCCCCCGAATTGTTAAACGCCCGTTTAACTCCATAGATAATTGTCATATGACCTACCCCAAGCAATACGAAATTCTTTATCAGTAAAAGTTCAGCATACCTGGTAATGTGATTCGTGACTTTAGACTTTACCTAAACACAAGACCAACGTTTTATATCTTACCCACTTACTTACATTGAAGATCAAGAATGATACTTATGACAGGAGACGAAAAAAGCTATGCTAACCCTACACTTCGCACTTCAAGCGAGTGTTGGTAAAGCAATAGAAATATAGTTTTCTTTAGGTTAAGCTGTAGGACTCATTCTTCCATACAACACAGGTTACTCGATACAACAATTGCCAGGAAGAAAATGACAGAGAGCATTGTTTGATATAATTTATCATATCAATTTCACCAGACAGAGTAGCTTGAATTCCTTAGAAGGTAGACTCCTAAAAGATGTTTCATATAAGGGCATTGACATCGGCCATTTGATAAATTTTGAAATCATATATATATATATATATATATATATATATATATATATATATATATATATATATATATGTGTGTGTGTGTGTGTGTGTGTGTGTGTTCATACATACATAAGATTTATTATATTTCAACCTATAGTTATATATATTTATTAAGGTTATCAGTACCAGTACCTATTTTTGTTACTTAAAAGGTATGTGACAAATATCATTGCGACTTTGCCACTGGAATTATACCAGAATTCAATTAATGAATCAATCAACCTTACTTTGAGAAATCCATTGACACTGTCTACGTGCCAAGCTGATATACTCTATCAAAGTATTCATTAGCTTTGCTTTTCCGAAATAATGTTATCACCAATTGCTGGAAACCATAGATTTATGAGGGATGAAAAAAAAAAGAAAAAAAAAGAAATGGACACTTATACATTTTACTCATCATCACTCTCAAGGAAAAAATTGTTTTCTATTTCTACTAATGTTTTTATTTTATTTCATTTTTAGTCGCAAATCTAAAATTTGTAGGAGTCCGAGTAGAATAGCCCTCAGTGCGATTCGACACCCCTGTTTTAAACCTCTTCTATTATGTTTGATAACTTGTGTTAACCATCTAATCATTATCTACCACCATGAAACATTTTATTGCTCTTCCGGCTCATTTTATATGTGCAGTACAGTCTTTCCTAACAGGGATTTACTGGTAGCCTGATAACAATGGGAATGAAGGAGAGAAAGAAAGAAGGCAAGAAGGAAGGGGGGGGAGGACTACTAGGATAGCCATAAGTGTAAACACCGAAGGATTGTTGGGGGAACCTCCGCGTCACAGTTACGTGATTAAGTAACACTTCTTCGAAACGCTCTGAAGGAAGGGAAGAACTTCCTCTTTTTTCTAAGAGTAAACGGGTTAATTAAGCACATCTGTCAATTCATTGTACCGCCAAAAATTAGGCCAATGTTTGAAACATTCATTGCTGTAGTTTCATGGAAATTCAAAAGCCGGTTTGTTAGATATTTGGGAAAAACACTATTACACGGCCTCTGGAAACGATAGTAGGTTTGATACAACAAAGTTTTTAGAAGAAGAGCAAAGAGAAACATTTGCAATTGAATGTAGGAATCAATTTGCAGTCTTAGAGACTTTAAGAGACGAAGATCAGACAATTAATGAAGAATGGTGTGATATTAAGAATATATATCAGTCAGTTGGTAGTGAAGTCTTGCAACACGCAGTTACAAGGAGAAAGCCATGGATATCAAATGATACTTAGGATACCATAAAAAGGAGACAAAGACAGAAATTGATTGTTGAAAGTTTAGGAGGAAGTAATGAAAATTACAAGGTAGAGCATGCTAAGTATTTCAGTGTTGATAGTGAGGTTAAAAGAAAAGTCAGGAATGACTTGAGACAATATTTAGAGAGTAAAGTCGATGAGGCTGTCTATGCTATGAATTCAGGAACTGGCATGGTGTAAGAATTGATCATAGAATTATTAAAGAAATCTAGACTGGGGCAAAGAAGAAGAGGCATATACCTATCAAAAAGAGAGATGGCTCTGTCATAGCAACAGAAGATGAAGAAAGATAACGTTGGATGGAACACTTTAGTGAGGTTATGAATAGGAGATATGTATGGAATTTTGATTGATATAGCTGAAGCTGATAAAGATCTTGATATGCCCATGAATGAATTCAGTGTGTTTGAAGTCGAAGCTATCCTAAAAAAACTAAAGAGATGGAAAACCCCGGGGATGCGATGGAATGACTGCCAAGATGATACTGGCCGAAAATGAAGTGACTCCCAAAATACTTACAAGATTATTTTGTAGAATGTGGCATGAAGCGACAAAACCTGATGAATGGGAGTTAGGAGTGTTGGTGAAAATAGCAAAAAAGGAGACCTGACTGATTACAATAATTACAGAGGCATTACACTTACGTCAGTTGTTATGAAAATATATAGTATGCTTATTCTAAAGAGACTGGAGAGTAAGATTGATGAAAAGCTGAGAGATGAACAAGCAGGATTTAGAAAAGGTAGAAGGTGCACTGACCAAATTTTCATTTTGAGATATGTACAGCAATGTGTAGAATACAGAAATCCACTTTTGATGGTATTTGTGGACTATGAAAAAGCCTTTGATAGTGTGTACCGGCCAATTTTGTGGAGAGTCCTGCATTATTATGGAATTCCTCTTAAATATGTAAATATTATTAAGTCTATTCATGAACATAGCATGTGCAAAGTTAATGTTAATGGATACTTATCGAATGAATTTCCAGTGAACAGCGGAGCACTCCAAGTGAATGTGTTGTCACCTATGTTGTTTATCCTCCTCATGGATTTTGTAATGCGTAGAACAGTCGGAGATGGTGGAGAAGGGTTGGACTGGATTGGTGATAGGAATTTAGCAGACCTAGAGTATGCTGATGATGGTGTCCTTCTTAGCAGAACACCACAGGATTTGCAATGCTTACTTACCAGAATGCATATCAGACGAGGTTGGGCTCAAGATAAATAGAAGAAAGACAGATAATGAGACCGGAATATGCAATGGAAGATGAAATATCATTGGAAGGAGAAAGGATTGTGGAAGTAGAATTATTTAAGTATTTAGGAACTATGATCTCCAAAAAAGGGTCTTTAGAATTAGAGTTTAATGAAAGATTGGAAAAAGCAGTTCATACAATGGCTAGGTTAAGTAAAATTTGGAAATCAAATCACCTGAAATTATATATAAAAATCGGACTATACGTATATCAGTCTGGTGAGATCGGTGTTACCCTATGGACATGAGTCATGGTATGACAAGGAAACAATCTTCAAAAGACTTAGTAGATTTGAGAACAAAGTCCTCAAAAGAATATTGGTTGTTGATTGGCAGGACAGGATTAGAAATTAAACTATAAGAGAGCTTACTCGAGTGCAATATGTGGACGAGATCATGATGAGAGGTAGATGGAGATGGTTTGGGCATGCTATTCGCACTTCCCAAGAGAGATTAGTTCACCAAACGTTCAGCTGGGCTCCACAAGGCACTAGAAGAGTTGGGAGACCCAGGCCTACATGGTTGAGGACTATGAAGCGGGAAGTAGATGATGATGGATGGAGAAGTATTGAATTAAAAGTTCAAGATAGAGACGACTGGCGAAATCTAACGGAGGCCCTTTCCGTCAATAGGCGTAGAAGGAGATGATAATGGTGATGATTTCTAGTCAAAATATCAACACAAAGCCAATTCGTATTACAGTAGTCTGGTTCGAAGTAGCTTAGGATCTCCACTTTTTTATCAATGGGTTACGATGAGTCCCAGTGTAGTGAGCGAATATGGAATAAGCTTCATATTTTACAAATATTAACCGTTCTTTAGAGATTAAAACAATTATATGCAGGATACAAACATTCCCTTTTGGGGTCGATAGTTTTAGAGTTACGCACCGTGTCTTGGAAATTCTGCTCTCGTTGAAATCATCATCATCTTCTACTACGCCTATTGACGTAAACGTTATCTTAACCATATTTCTCTAATGAAAAAAAAGACTCAATTTCCATCAAGAAAGAGTAATAATAAAAATCATGATCATATATCAATAAATTGTAAGATGGCCGAAAAACGAAAAGCTGACGTTATATTGTTGAATATACAGCTAATAGATGTTGAATATAGTTAATCAACAAAATTTCCCATATATATTTCGTTAACATGACTGAAAACGATATTTTGTGGGGGATACTGAGTAAAATACCTTTAAAGGTCTATAGCATTCAGATTAATTGAAAGAGCCACAACAAACGAGCAACACTTGCAAATTACAAATTGCAAATTACTAAGATTCGAACAAATGAGATTTGAAGAATCCGTCCAACTAAATATATCCTGGGTATAATTAACGAGTTTTTCCTCTTATCGACTTCTATTCCTATCAGTCATCATTTTCATGTATATATATATATATATATATATATATATATATATATATATATATATATATATATATATATATATATATATAATATACTAAATGAATAAAGGCAAGGGATGACCGCGTTCAGCACACACCTTTTTTGTGTGACTGTCTACTTCAATGCGTGTTTAATCAAAGAAAAAATAAGTTGATGGGTGTCCCTCTGTAGCTATAATGATCCTACAGAAGTACGAAGGTTTACACTTACGTTAGAGCATACGAGAACTGCAAGGCACTTTCCTTACTGCAGCTTTAAGTCTACAAAAACACACACACTCTCTCTCTCTCTCTCTCTCTCTCTCTCTCTCTCTCTCTCTCTCTCTCGGACGTTTCACACCATCTTTCCCGACTTGTAAAACAAAATCCTTAACCCAGATTCAATATGCCATAAATGTACCAACCAACAAAAAGTCCTACAAGACATTATTAATAATGATAATATTGCACATGAAGCAAAACTCAACCCAGTAATATTCCTATATACAGCCTATAGCCAATAAACTGTTAATACTCTTATGAAAACCATGTTTATAACAAATAAAAAAAATAATTCTAAATCCATTATGAACTACGATCGTGTATTGCGAATTTTTAAAAGGAGCAAATAGGCCGCTTCCAACCTCATCTGCATAATAGAAATAAAACTCCTGCGATGAGCTTCAATTTATTAGGCTATAAATCAGATCTAAAAATGTAGAAGTGCTAAATAAACAGCTATTAGTTTAGTAGAGGTTGGCGCGGCGTTACTTTCTATTTCAAGAGCAACATTGCAAATAAGATATGCTTTTGGAGTTTATGCATCCCTCCGGGTCCCTATCCAGGATATGACCGATTGATTTTTTATTACTTGTTGCGAATGGGCTAAAAAAAAAAAAAAATGAAAACACATGAGTGGTTCAAGCATTGGATCAATTTACCTGGCTTGTGAAATCCCGAGTATTACTGGTACTTGCAACAAAAATTAACAGATTGGTGTAGGGATAATGATTTATAATTACAACACAAATGAATAACTAACACTACGTGTAAAAACCACACAAAGACAATTTCCTTTAACGGTGGTTAAATTAACTCTTTAACTATGAATATACAAACTTATAATGATGATATAATAACTGTATCATGAACACGATATATATATATATATATATATATATATATATATATATATATATATATATATATATATATATTGACAGCATGATTGCGGAAGCTTTGATATAACGCTGAATTTCTGTAAAAAAAAAAAAATCCACAAATTGCCCCAACATTTTACATTATACCATCTTTTCATTTAGCCCAAGAATCTTAAGGTATACACTGATGTAATTAGCCGTGATGAATTCTTTATTCCGTGTCTTCTCTTTAAAATTAAAGACGAGCAAATAACCTAAAAAAAAAAAAATCTCAAAAACAAAACGCACACAAAAATGGAAGGAAGGTAAGAGATGGTTGAAAAATGAATTAACAACATATGAAGTCCCAAAAGTAAACGACACCCGTTAAAAAAGAAAGAAATGCCAATCGCTAATGACTTTCAATTATTATTCCACGGCCGACACGTTCCTGTTTGTAAGTGAAAGCTGTAGGTAATATGGGCCTCCATTAAACTTCCACGCACGTGACAGCAACGCGAAACTTAATTAGCAACTGTATTTATCACACAAGTAAATTTCCGCCTACCTTCATCATCCCAACCCTAACTATGATCAAGACACGAATAACATCAAATTAGTAGATTAAACTGGACGCAACAGTTTTCCTACTTGCTAGGAAATAATATTGTTGAAGCACACAAACACGCACGCATATATATATATATATATATATATATATATATATATATATATATATATATATATATATATATATATATATATATATGGATAAATATCAACACAACATCGTGTTCAAATAGAAAAAATAAATATATTGCCTGTGTAAATTTAGGAGATGAAGACACCAAAAGGATTAAGACTTTTGGTTCTCGACATGCTTCTAAGGATAAAGTTAATTTTCGCTGACTTCAGCTGATCGTGATACACATTCACAATTGGCTAGACTGGTGGGTGGTAGACAGATATTGAGCTTATGTAGTTGCAATGACCAAAATGGACTTTGATAATTTTCGAGATAGCGTTCAATCCCAGAATAAAGCCAACAAGCCTACCTAGCTGTACATGGGTACCAGCATTTGCTAGAGCCAAAACAAAAGAAAAGAGATGGTGGCCTTGCCCTGCAGACTTGATGAAACACCTGAAAGAAACACGAGGTCTTATGATGCCACATCTGCCAAAGGGAAAAGCGCATTTACTGAATACACATCATATTGTTTTCCTGGTAAGAAGGGTGACTTTATAAGGTGTACCATTTCCATCTTTAAACGATCATAAATCTATCAGAAAGGGGTTACTAATTCAATACCCTGCACTATTAGTTGTGCAATGAGGTTGTGACCTTATAGTACAACGTATTTCTCGTTGGTTACCCATGTAAGTGCTCAATAATTGAAAGAAGGTAAATAAAACCAAAAGATACCGGTAGAGACAGGCTATTAAGGCCCAAGGAAAAATGTAAAAGATTAATCGCAATGGAAGAAAGATTACGACGGAGTAAAGGAGAAAAGGGGGAAACGTACAAAACATTGCGCTCGCTAAATGAGAAAACAAAAGGCGAAGGATGAATGTTAAGTATCAAACCTGCCCCCCTTTTAATGAGTGAAATAAAGATTAAAAGGGACATCAGATCAGGTACCAACGTTTCATGTCACCGTCCCTAATGGCATTACAAAAATGCTGTAAACCCAGTGGCGAATTTCTATGAAGGAAGGACATGAGGAGATAGAAACGATCTCTCTCTCTCTCTCTCTCTCTCTCTCTCTCTCTCTCTCTCTCTCTCTCTCTCTCTCTCTCTCTCTCTATTCTATTGTAAAGCTTGATGTGTAAGCGAAGACGAGAGAAGAGAGGCTGTGCCGCCAATGGGGGGAGGGGAGGTTTACAACCTGAGACGCGAGGTTAAATGAAATTAGTGCCACTAGGGTGGTTCAACACATGGATATCCTTTGCGCGACTAGGTGGGATCAAGACCAGGGCAGATTCTATCCCACAATAATGCTCCCGAGGGTGCAATGAAGACTTTATTGTCAAGTAATGATACTTTAAATCTTTTGAATTTATTTTTATCTTGTATGGAGTATGACAGCCTTCAAAAGAATACATTGTGGTTAAAAGTTAGGAAAACCCTTTTAGTTTCAATAGGGTTGTTCATAAAAATACAGTAAATATGTTCATTAATTACTACGTAAATCAAAGCCTTAACCGAAGCACAGATATTTCTATTGGCTCACCTCCTTCTAAAATAAGATTTGATGTGAGATCAATTAATAGTCCCAACTTCAAGTTATCATGACAGTAAATTAAAATAGTGACGACGCATTCACGTATAACTCTTCAGTCAAGTCGGCTAACAACGTTTTGGTTTACTATTAAATCGACCGTAAGTAGAAGTTGGAATGTCCAATGCTTCTTTCATGAAAACCACTAGTATCATAATGCTGTGAGATATCACGTAAATTTTCAACATTAAACACCATCAAACATACGTGGATATCTTTTTGACAATTATTTCGCCTCATAAGGAAAGTTAATATACCGCTAGGGATTTTATTTAGTTTGATTGTTAGAGGACCAGCGATGATCATAGACATTCATTAAGCAGGGTAAGAGTTTTATATTTTACTCTCTCTCTCTCTCTCTCTCTCTCTCTCTCTCTCTCTCTCTCTCTCTCTCTCTCTCTCTCACACACACACACACACACACACACACCATGCATTTGTGACAAGTTTATGACTATAAAATGGAACAACCTGCCGTGTTTAATTATAGAATCTTTTAAGTAATGTTATCTATAAATTATAGACAATGGTACTCTATGATTGTCACGCTATTTGATAACCATAAAATCAATCTAAAACTCAAATACCTTTCCATAAAATTGTCCAAAAAAAATGACAATAGTTCCTACGACACTTTTCTCTTTAAAACATCGAGGCAACCAGCTTGCTGGTTTATCTGTTCCTAACAGAAGTGTGAAATACATTTCAACCAGACAAAAGGAATATGATAGGAAGTCACTAATCGAACTAGAAAAGCACTCTGATGTGCAGACCTTCGCCACGGCAACTTATTTCTTGAAATCAGCCTACGTTTCCCAGAACTAATTTAGACCGTAGGCGTATTTTTCGGTGGACCTTTTGCTAGACCTTGACCTTAGCCTTTGACCTAGGACTTTCATAATCGAATCACTTCCACGTTTAAATATAATAATTAACCCCTGAAGTTTCACTACTTTATGAGTAAAATTGGGGCCAACTTCGTTGGCGGGGGTAATAAATATGTAACCTCTGCCCTCACGAACATTAAAACGATGTTGATGTTGATCAATTTAATGATTAGAAAATATTTGAAAAGGGCATGATATCCCGTCATATCAATCTTTAAATATATTTCCCAGATTTCCAACATAAAGCCACTCAAACTCCAATTCATGGCCGTTAATAAGAAAAGATACAATTAGGGAGCAAATTAATACCCCGCGCATTTGGAATAAAACTTTCATCAAAGCTTATTAGAGCCGAATGGAATATAGGCATTAATGCCTAATCTTATTACAGAGCAGAGAAACCAATCAAATGCCACTCCCATACAGGGTAATATTCTGATTTTTACGCAATGAAAATCACAGATAATCGACAATTACATAGAAAAGATTCCCCAGACCAATTACTTAGCGCATCCGTATCAATGCAAACCAATAGAAAAAGAGAAAATGGATTGCAATTAGATAGAAAATTTAAGTTTGACAATCAAACTCCTAAAATCTTATTTAACTAGATTTCGAACTTGCTACCATCTAAGGTACGACTTTCTTTCAATTGCAATTCTCTCTCTCTCTCTCTCTCTCTCTCTCTCTCTCTCTCTCTCTCTCTCTCTCTCTCTCTCAGAAACAATGAATGAAGCAGCATTAGGTGGTAAAACTGCAGAAATTACTCATTCTCAAGATAAGACCTGATGTCATTATACTTTTGATGGAAATCATGAAAACACAGATAAGAAAAGATTGACCACTGAAATGCAAAGACACAAAGCCCACAGCAGTCGAGTACATGGATGACTGAAAGTAGTTAAAGAATATCCTATGAATCGATTCACCCACGGTGGCAGGAGGATTTACCTGGACGAGGCTTAAAGATTTGATGTTTTACATGTTGACGAAGTAACGTCTCGTGCTTTTGTCATTCGTCTCTCTCTCTCTCTCTCTCTCTCTCTCTCTCTCTCTCTCTCTCTCTAGCCAGACGTGACCTACACCCGTAAACTATAAACTAGGTAATTAATTAATGGCTCGAGTCATCGGCAATACTGGACTTTAAGGAGAGTCCACACTTCTTCTCTCCCATCCCATTGGAAAATTGGACGCTGGTTCCTCATATTACGATCCGAGCTCTGTACCATGCAGCAGAGAGAAAAAGGAATGATCAAGGATGAAAAATTGCACCGAATTACAAATAAAAATTTGAGAAAAATAATGAAAAATAATAGTAAACGTTCCTATATACAGTATTTAACGAAATAAGTAAAGAGAAGAATATAAGAAATAAAATAAGATTCTGTTTGAGAAGAAAAATGGAATGAGAGAGTTTAAAAAAAGCTATATGCCCAGACACAAGTGTCTGGAAAGGAATGATGAAATCTCACAAGCAACTAATGCACGTACAATTAGCTTTAGATGCCGTAGTACTAAAACTAACATGCTTCATTAGACCTTGACAATAAAACCGTCAAAATACATTTTATTTTTTTACTGCACATAAACCTAAAAATACCCAATGAAAATCATCACACGGATATCTTAAACAGTTATAGTTAACAGTAACATATGTAGATTTTAAAAGAAGAGAATGAACAAACTTTTCCCTTTAAAATAATTGAATGTAAGTAAATATGGAAACTGATATCTGTAAACATCATGAGAATAAGTACAATCTGAAGAAGTTGAAGTTAGTATGCATGGTATCTCGATGACCAAGAACAATCCAACTATCAAATTCAGAAAGCGAAAGGAAAGCCTTCCTTGTTTTTGTAATCTCGAACTTATAATTGCAATATATCAATATGAAACCTACGACCATTCACTTTTAAATAATAAAGGACACAGCTAAGTATATTTTTGATATAACGACGTGAGCAGTCTACCATACAAATAGAAAATAACTAGAAAATCAGCGGAGCTTCTCTTAAAAGGAAATACACTCACACACCACACAAAAGATATAATATTCAGTTTCTGCAATCCGTTATCAATGAATCCATACAGGAAACCAATTCAGAAATATTAGAACAATACAAGAAAAGCGGCAAGTTGTCCAAAACATACTAATAATTTTCACACTAAAAACAGGTCCGAATATTTTTTTAAAAAATATTAAGGTCTCCAAAAGTATTCGAATGAAACTTTGTCTCTGGTTTCTCAATCTCTACACTTAAAAATCAACACTAAAGCTTTAAACATTTAACAGTTACTCCTCAATCTTAGAATCTATAAGTTGACACAAAGATGTAATCAAACAAGGACTGATGCACAAGTAAAGGATCACATGGGGAAGTAAGAAACACGCCATTAACCCATTCACTAAAAGATGAAGAACTGAAATTACTCAGTTCATCCACCCTAATATTTTCTAA